>NW_007731329.1:49000-63568 GCF_000696425.1 Galeopterus variegatus | reverse complement strand
AAAAAAAAAAAAAAAAAAAAAAAAAAAAAAAAAAAAACAAAAAGTTCATGGAAAGATTCACATTATCTTTTAATTTTATTTTTCAAGAAATTTTTTAAAAGTAACCTTGTATACAAGGATCTGTGTGAGATTATTTGAGTATGGAGAAAAATATGGAAGGATCCATGTTAAGCTGCTGGTAAAAGTGGGTTATGGAAAGGATAGAACAGGGCCACATTCAATGTGTAAGGAAAGTGTTCATGATAAAAACATGATATGATCCCATTTATGTAATATTATTGTTTGCATAGAGATGCATTAAAACATTTTATTTATTTATTTTTTTGGTGGCTGGCCAGTACGGGGATCTGAACCCTCTTACCTTGGTGTTATAACACCATGCTCTAACCAAATGAGCCAATCGGTCAGCCCCATTTATATAATATTTTATATGCTTGCATATGCATGAAGAGATGCATTAAAACACTTTAAATGAACATAACCTTTTTTAAAACTGGAAGAGTATCTCTATTACATAAGGAAAAGGTTTTCACAAAATAAGTAATGAAAAAAAATATTTTTTCCTAAATATAAGTTGCTAGAATGTGTGCAGTCATTCACTTTTTCACACCTTGCACTGATAAAATTATGGTATATACTGGTATGTATGCCCATCTGGTTGGCAGGCTAGCAGCCAACATAACCAAAGGTATACCAACTTGCTTGAACTTGCCTTGTCTAGTTCAGTGAAGTCCAATGAAAGCACCATTTTCCTTATTGGTACATGTTTCCTGCAGTAACCCCTGGCTGCAGGAGCTTTTATGTATAGTGGCAGTTCCTCAAAGGAGAAGTTACCTGGTAAATGATGTGAACATAAGGAGGATCCTGAGAGAGTGGATACACTGGAGAGGATTTCTTCCCTTTATGTAGAAAGTCTGTGAGTTCAAACAGACATCGCTGCATTTCAATCAGGTTCTTAGATAAAACTTCCAGTTCCTTAGATAGCTGATAAGTTTCCTTTTCCCCCTGCATATTCTTTCTTTGAGACAAATGAGGAGGGTCTGGTGTGCTGGTGTGGTCTGGTGTGCTGCTGTGTCTGGGCAGTGTTGCTGACCAGTTAACAGGCTCAGCATCTAGTGTCTCTAGGGCTATGGAGCCATCACAGACACTGGACAGAGGACTTTTGATTTCACTGATAAGGGTTCTTCCAGGCCTTCCACTCTGACTACTGGTATTAGCTGTTAACAAGAGCTCTCTGTTTTGGTGACAAAAATCTGGGGAAAGACTTTCAATTAACTTTTTCCGGTTTGTTTTATTTAATAGAGCACTGAAAGTAGAATAGGCACTCTGGCTTTCATTTGATGTTATTGAAGATTTTTCTTCCAATGTTACTTCTTTAACAATCAAGCGAATGACATACTGATCAGACTTTGAAGAAGGAAGAAATGCCGTATCAGTGGACTTTTGTTTTCCTACCAAAATTAATAATAATTTTTCTGTCAAGAAGCATAAGCCTTTCGGTCTTTCAGTTTTATCTAACTGAATTTGCTGGACGTTTGGCATAGAAGATGGAATGACAGAATAGATCAAAATTATATTACAGGTATTGGAAGCCACTGCCACTACCTGTGCTTTAAGATTAAATGCTATTAGATCAGGAACCAAAATGCCTGGAATGGTGACTTTTCTGGTCATGGTAACCGCTTTCTTAAAAGTCACAAGGACCAAATGTGAAGAATCCTGGCCAGTTCCTGTCAAGTAGTCCTTTTTTCTTAAACAAATAAGAGAACTACCCTCAGACCTAAGCTGATTGAAATGTATACAAGTTAGATCCAGAGGATCTGAATATGAAGAAAAGGAGGGAGAAACTGATATTTCAGAATTTGTTTCAGAAGCAATTGCCCCTTTCCCCACAGAAGGCACTTCACCAATAGCTGGTGGAACATCACCATTAAGTGGAATGTCAAAGGTTTCAGCTGCATTTAAGCCACAGATCTTATCTAGTGGAAGCTCAGTGGCTATAGCAACCTGTGAGTCTACAGTTGCTCTGATGGAGCAGATGTGGCTGTCCAAATCAAACACTGGGCAGAAGGAGCACCTGTGAAGAGTCTTCTGAGCACTGTTCCAAATATAAGAATGCAGGCTGCTGCCTACTGCCACCACCAGCCTCTGGCCATCCTGGGTCCAACATGCACAGTGAATGCGGCCCTGGGCGCTGATGTCCGCTTTTAACCGGGAACTGTCACAGTGAACATTGCGGAAAACAGAGACATCCTGTGCAGTCAACACAGCCAGGACAGCATTCTTTGGGTGCCACACACAGCCCTGGGGAAGGACAGGGAGTGATTCTCTAATCTCACAGGTCTGAGACATCAGCTGCTTGCTTGTCTCCATGGTGCTGGGGCACAGCTGCCACACAGTGACACGTTTCTTGTGTTGGACAGCAAGCAGAGTGGGTGTGTCAGCTGTACCAGATGGGGCCCAGGACAGCCCACAGACATGTTCAAATTGTCCAATGACTCTGGAGTCCCCAAACTTGGCCTCTCCACTGTGAAACTGTAAATCAGTCAAAACTACCTGATTCCCATCAGTCCAGGCAAGGCCATGGACTGGGTGTATTGCTTGATACAATGCATTCAGTCCAGTCCTGAGCAATTTTCCTTTTCCCAACTCCATCCTTTCTGATAAAGCTTATCTGAAAAGATTAAGAAGGAAAGTTACACCATAAGAAAATAATCAGACAAATCCAGAATGTAGGACATTTTATAAGAAAACTAGCTTGGACCCTTCACAGGTCAATATTGTGGGGCGATAAACCAAGAGGAGGAATGTTGTAAATTTAGAGGTGACTAAGCCATAACAAGTAAATACAATGTGTAGACTTTAACTGAATTGAGGAAATAAAATCATCTACCAAAAAAAGTATGTTTAGAACTAGGGAAATTTGAATATGGAATGGATATTAGAAAATATTACAGAGTTATTAATTTTCTTAAGTGCATGGTATTATGGTTATGTAGGAGAATGTCCTTATTGTTAAAATATACATGTTGAATTAGTTGAGATAAAGTGCCATGACACTACAGCTTGCTTTCAAATAGTTTAACAAAAATACCAATTTTATATAGATATGCAGAGAGATAAAACAAAAGTAGCAAAATATTAATTATTGAATCTAGGTTGAGACTATGTTGATGTTTATGGTACTTTTATTTTTTTGCAGCTGGCTGGTACAGAGATCTGAACTATTTACCTTGGTGTATAACACCATGCTCTAACCAACTGAGCAACTTTTTTTTTTTTTTTGGCAGCTGGCCAGCATGGGGACCTGAACCCATGACCTTGGTGTTGTAAGGCTGTGCACTAACTGAGCTAACCATCCAGCCCTAGGCTCAACTTTTAAGTTAGTGAATTTTCCAGTTATAAAGTTGAGAAAAGTCTCCTCCATCATCTAATTTCTATTCATCCTTTCACTGCCAAATCAATGAATAACTGATATTTATGTCTCTGACTTTATCAGCACTTACGTCTTTGTCTTCCAAAATGGCTTTTACCTCTCTACTGAAATAACACTCAAAAATCACTATTTCTACTTTGTCATATTCAAATAGCACTTAATAATTTTGAGAAACATTTCACATTCTCTATTACACCTGGTCTTTGCAACAATATAAAGTAGGTTAGGCAAGAATTATTTTCAAGTTTTTCATTCTGAACAAGTTTTTTTTCTTCAGGCATTTGAATCACTAAAGAAGGACATGCTAACAGCTGGCCAGTTAGCTCAGTTGGTTAGAGTATGGTGTTATGACACCAAAGTCAAGAGTTCAGATCCCTGTACTGGCCAGCTGCCTCCCCCAGTCCCCTAAGAAGTACATGCTCATTGCAATGCAACTCCAACAAACCAGAGTGTCTAAAGCAAAACTGTTTCCTCACACCCCATGCCAACCCCTATTTAGCCCTCCACTCTCCCCCTCCACCAATCTCAAGGCCTTAATAAAAGCATTGTTAACAATTTGGTGTGTAGCCTTTGCAACTGTTAAAGAAAGCTACAAAAACATAGGATTTTATATATATCATGTTGTTTCTTTTAAACAAAAAAAATGGGGTATGAATCAGAGTTCTTGGGTACTAGCAACAGAAACCATTCTGGCTAACTTAAGCAAAAAAAGAAGTCTCAAGAACCAGTCTCAGGACTGGAAGCTTAGCTCACTTGGTAGAGTGTGGTGCTGATAACACTACAGTCAAGGGTTCAGATCCCCATACCAACCAACCGCCAAAAAAACAGAACCAGGCTCAGAGAGAGAAAGTAGAATGGTGGTTGCCAAGGGCTGGGAGGAGGGAAACTGGGGCGTTTATTGTTTAACGGCTCTAGAATTTTAGTTTTACAAGATGAAAAAAATTACGGACAGATGGTGGTGATGGCTGCACAACATTATGAATGTATTCAATACCACTGTACTGTACACTTAAAACTGGCTAAGATGGTAAATTTTATGTTATACGTATTTTACCACAATAAAAAAATTTAAAAAGAAAAAAAGAACCAGACCCAGAAAACAAGCAGAATTAAGTGAGGCTGGGTAGAATAAACAACTGCTGCCACTACTGAGGGAAACAGCTGCTGAGAACCTAACTTCATCGCCCCTTCACTTGCCCACTTGGCCAGCAATTACTTAAGATTCAGAACCTGAGGCAAGCCTCCTGCTGGCTGATCCTCCTAGCATTAGCTGCCAGGAGGAGAGGTGAGGGCAGATTTCCTCACCAAGGCTCCTATAATAGGGAAGGGGGGGTCTCCCTCTCACACAGAAAAGAGATTGCCCCCAAACTAGAAAGAAGTTTTCAAAAAATGACAATCACCACCAGAATCATATGTTACATATTATTCACTATTTAAAATCATGGGCACTTTTCCAAGTCAGCAATATAGATCTGCATCAAACTTTTAAGTACCTGCACTGGTACCCGAAGCAGCTGTAAGGTATTCCACGTACCATAATTTATTCAATGATTCCCCTACAGGTAGGAATTCAGCTTACTTCCAGTTTTTATTTAGATGTGGATAGAGCCAAAAGTCTGGTGCTCAGTTCACATCACTTTTCTCTTTTCCTTCCTTCCACTGCCACCCATTCCCACGGGTTCAATTACCACCTCCTATGTACACTACTCTAAGATCTGTATCACTTTCTGGCTTCTTCACTGAGCTACAATGGCATTCAAACACACGCTGGGCTTTACATTACGGCTAATATCAGCTTTGCCCACATTCCTTCCAAATTTAACATGTAAAAGAATAATACTTCTTTCTCAATAGAAGCTCCTTCGATTTCTGTTAATAATACCAACATTCTCAATTCACTCAGGCTAAAAACTAGAGGCTCAGTTTGATTTCTACTGCCTTCTCAAGCTCTTTTCTATGTGAGAGGGAGACCCCCCTTCCCTATTATAAGAGCCTTGGTGATGAAATCTGCCCTCACCTCTCCTCCTGGCAGCTAATGCTAGGATCAACCAGCAGGAGGCTTCCCTCAGGTTCTGAATCTTAATCACTTACCAAATCCTGTTAATTCTTAGAACTGTTTCTTAAATCCAGTCCTTCTTGTCATTCCTACTAACACCATCCTGAATCAGAACATCGTCACCTTAAACACAGATGACTGCAAGTTTCCTTCAATTTTCTCTACCTCTAATTTGTCTTTTCTCCTCCAGTCCATCTTGTACAAGACCAGTCTTAAAATGCTCTTTTAAGTATATCATTTATCAGCTTTAAAATGATGAGATTACTCACTGCTTATTCAATAAAGTGGTTACTAGCCACATGTCTATGTATAGTCAATTCCTCAGTCACACTAGCCCCATTCATGTGGTCAAGCACCACCTGTGGCTACCATATCAGACAGTGCAGAATAGAGCATTTCCATCACTGCAGAAAGTTCTGCTGGACAGCACTGATCTATACAATAAAGCCTGAATTGCTCGGTTTGGCATTCAAAACACTTCCCAATCTGAACCTACCTTATCTCTCCAGCCTTATTTGCTCCTATACTCATTAATCTTGGTAGTTACAATACCTGGTGCATTCAAAACATTTAATGACAGTTGAATTAAAGGCCCAGTTTAAACACCATCTCTTCTGAGAGGGCTTTCTTAATCATAGAACTAAGAATGATTCTTTCCTCCTTTGAACTCTTGTAGCCCTTACAGTCTAGACCACTCACGTGATGTCTTCAGTTTATTACCTGGAATCACTAGCTACTTTTTCACATATCATGTCTTGTCTCACCAACTAAAGTGCAAAGTCCCTGACAGCAGGAATTAGACTTAACCTCTTTGCCTATCTGCTCCTAGCACACTTCATAAGCACTGGCAGTATTTTCCAGATGGACTGTTCTGCAACAATTACATCATATAAGTACTTTCCAATTGGGTTATGATATTACCAGGAGTTGTACTGGTTATATTTTTGTTGCTTTTAAAAGGCCCTTATAATACTTTTTTTAAAAAAATTATTTCTTTGGATTTACATTCTTCTATAAAATACAAATGCTGATTCATCAGTGAGTCAGTGCATGAGAAAATACCCTCTTAAATGATACTATATTTTATAAACACTAACTACTCTTCCCTAGTTTGAATTTCCTGGGAGTCACGTCACTCACAGCTAAGCTCGTCTTCCACTTCTGCTACTTGAAGGCTGGTCTATTCCCAGCCTGAACCAGGAGAAATGCATAGGACCCTCCAAAATTTGTCCAACACTCTAATTGTGTTTTATTTCCAACCCTGATCCCTGCCCTGTGATTAGAAAGGGAATGCTGCCAGTTTGCTACCATAGTCCCTGCTGTGGAAAAAACTGGCATCAGATGTTCTCTGAAACATACTGCCTTTCATCTAGACTCAGAAGCTAGATATACAGTTTAAAGAAGAAGGTCCACAGCTCTGCACATACCACCCAACCATCAGCCACGGCTGTTGAGGATGAGGCTGCTGAAAAGACCTAAGCAGCACAGGAAAGTACAAAGATAGTACTTTCTACAGCATGATGGAGATGCATGACTTCACAGCTTCCAGCAGCCTCATCACCCATGCTGCACCCCACGGGTCATTTATGCCATCAGGCTAGCTGAGGCTTATGTAGGCCCTTATAATACTGCCTAAGTAAAGCTCCTGTGAACTATATTTGGACATACTTTCTATGGCTCTTAAATAAATCCAGCCTCTTAAGAAAGGACCAAAACAATGGATATTATATTAAGAGATATTCCCCCATCAGTCCATATAGTCCAAATATAGCTGTACACTAGGAATTTCTCGTTTCCTGAATAATTTAAAAAAAAAAAAAGGTTACACTATCATGAATATTAGCACAATTTCTAGATCTTACTTAAGAGATATTCCCCCATCAGTCCATATAGTCCAAATATAGCTGTACACTAGGAATTTCTCATTTCCTGAATAATTAAAAAAAAAAAAAAGGTTACACTATCATGAATATTAGCACAATTTCTAGATCTTACAGAACTCACAGGGCTGGCTAGCTAGCTCAGTGTTATAACACCAAAGTTAAGAATTTAGATCCCCATACCAGCCAGCTGCCAAAACAAACAAACAAACAAACAAAAACTCACATTATCATTTAAATCATGAGGACAAATAATGTTGATCAAAATCATGGCATAATTTTAACATTTTATAAAGATAATATTTAGCCATGACCAAAAGTTTTCTTCTTAGGATAATTCTAGAAAGAAAAAAAACTTTATTTCTGGTCATTACTATAATGTAGATTCTACGTCAGCTTCACGGTATGAAAATCTCCCCCTGAATCTTCCCATGTACAGAACCCTGCTTACTGTTACTTTAGAGAGCCTCAAGTTGGAAACACTGAAAGTTGGCTGTGCTTCAGTATTCAGCCAAAATCTACTATTTCACTTGGATGTCAGCCTTTGGAAAGCTGAATAGCCCAATGCTTACTCTAATGTAATCTCTGACATTCCTGAACTCATATGTGTTCACACATACCTAAGATACATAAAATCAGTAATAAGAATAAGGCATATTGCCGGCCAGTGGCTCACTTGGGAGAGTGCAGTGCTGAGAATAAGGCATATTAATTGGGTAAGTTGTAATATATGAATATTTACTTTGAAATACAGATAAACATTCTTTTTTTTTTTTCTTTTTTTTCTGACCGGTAAGGGGATCGCAACCCTCAGCACGGTGTGGTCTGCCCCACGCTCAGCCAGTGAGCACACCAGCCATCCCTATATAGGATCTGAACCCACGGCCTTGGCGCTACCAGCGCCGCACTCTCCGGAGTGAGCCATGGGGCAGGCCCCAGATAAACATTCTTTAACTTAGAGTAAAGAACTGCCTCTGGTACATTATACTTTGAAATTCCCTCAGTTGATACATAAATGTATAATAATGTCTGTAAGAATAAAATGTTGCAATAATAAAGACTGAAAGACTAATTTTAGTACAAAAACAATTAAGAATTTTCACATAGTTGACTTTTGAGAAACAGACTAGCTGCTAGTATAAATATTAAGAAAGACTATATTTGGGCCGAGCCCGTGGCGCACTCGGGAGAGTGCGGCACTGGGAGTGCAGCAGCGCTCTGCTCCCTCTGCGGGTTCGGACCCTATATAGGGATGACTGGTGCGCTCACAGCGCTCACTGGCTGAGTGTGGTGCGGCCGGTCTCAAAAAGGACAAAAAAAAAAAAAGAAAGAAAGACTATATTAACTGAATAACTAAAGGAAAACATTACATTCTTTTTAGCCTAACAGATACTTATGAAAATTTAAATAAGAATATAAATCACAGTGATAGAAATTAAATAGTGTCATAATTCTAATCTTTGTAAAATTGCTTCATACACTAGGATTCATAACATTAAACAAAAACCTCTAAGAACTATAGTTAACTTTTAGCTTTTAAACTCCATTTATCATACCAGCCAGCTGCCAAAAAAATAAATCAATAAACTATTTAGGGCTGGCCAGTAGTGCAGCTGGTTAGAGCATGGTGTCTTTTGTTTTTATCTTTTGGCAGCTGGCCAATATGGGGTCCAAACCCATGACCTCAGTGTTATAAGGCTGTGCTCTAACCAACTGAGCTAACCGGTTAGCCCTGAGCATGGTGTTGATAACACGAAGATCAAGGGTTTGGATCCACAAAGCGGCCAGTCACCAAAAAAAACCCAAAAACCAAAGATAATCTCTATTTAGCCATGAATCTGTTAAGTAGTGGCTTAACTGGGAATTATTTACAGCCTGTGAGGATGAATTAAGAGCAGAGAGTCAAAATGTCATCTCCAACTTTCATGAGATGAAAAATCTCCAAAATTATGTGCAATGTCCATGAGTAAATCATCCACAGTCCAGACATAATAACAAAGGGGGAAAAGTGTTAAATAAGAATGAGGTACCAAACATCTTGCATCTCACAACCCCAGTTGAAATGAAGTACCTGTTTAGCACGGAAAGTATGCAGCATGGTGACCACAAGCATAATCCAACAGCTGGAAGTACTACAAAATTATTTTTCCTATAAAATAAGGTTAAACTTTTGAATCTAACTATTAAAAAGCTTTAATAATAGGATTTTAATAACAGATATGTTTTGTAATGATAATTATGCTAATTGTCCTGACTTGGTCATCACACATTGTACACAGGTTTTTTTGTTTTGATTTTTTTTGGTGGCTGGCCAGTGTTCACAGGTATTGAAAACTCAACTCTGTATCCCACGAATATGTAAAACCAATTACATTTCAATAGAAAGAAGAAAAAACAGAGATGACATTTCAGATTTCTCTTTTGTCCTGCTACTTCACCATGATTGCCTGTGTGGAATATTGGTTTTTATACTTGGCCATTTAGAATGCAGCCAAAATGTATATTTAGGCACTTCCAGTTCAAACTTCCCTGATCACAAAATCAGGATACTAAAGATTAACACTATAGGCAAAATAACAGCACTCTTACGGTAGCAGTTCTCGGTTCAAAATTTCAAGCCACTGGCAGACGTCAGGTAAACCAAAAAAAAAAAAACATGCATTTTGACTACTAATCCTGCTTGTCTTCAAGTTACTGTAATTTTTGGATGTACCCCCACTATGATGCTATTCATGGAGAAAATTACACCAATCAACACAGTAGATGGCTGTCTCAAATATTTTTTATAAATAGATTATATAAGTATTAGATATAATATTATTCATTACGATCTCTTCTCCAAAACAGCTCTCAGCAAGCCACCAGTGCCATCCCTGTCACTGAATCCAACGGACATCTTTCAGCCCTGTTTTACAGAGGGGTTAAGTTTCAAAGACAGAACTTGAGAAGTTGTCTTCAGACTCTAAATCCAAAGAAATGTATTCTCTACCAAACTGCCTGGTGATTTGCTTTTAACTTTTCTGTTATTTCTCATACCTCCTTGCTAGCTTCGTTCTTGTTCTTAGGATCTTTTACTGAGAAGGAACAGGCTAATACATGATATCACATTAAGTGGTTCTGCAGTGGCTTGCTAAATGGAGAAATAAGTCCTCTGTCACTACTAATGAAGAAAACTGTGATCTCTATCCCACTGGTCTATGTATGTTTTTCACTAATATCCTCTTATGCACTTTTTAAAAACTTTTATTGATAAATAATGCATGATACAGTTCCCTGGGCAGAGAAAATTTCAAATGGGCCAATTATATCAAAGGCAATTTAAATGACATGTTTTAAATTCAGTGCCATCCAATTCAGTCTAATGTCACTGAGGGTGTGAGCAGCCAGGATAGCACAAGATAAAGATTTGTGAATAAAGTAAAACCAAACATGATAGTAAGTTTCCATAGGTTTTTTTAGAAAAATAAATTTTAATATTTTCATCTTTAGTACCAAGAAGAAATTTGTCATATTTTTCTCAAAAACCTAACAATAATTACAAAAATCTGCTCCAGTCCCTTCTACTCCTGTGCTAGTACAGGTCCTGACCACATCTTCCTTATCTTTAAGGTAGAACAAAGAGAAGTCCCCTTGATGTCAGTCTCTTCTTCCCAAAAGAGCCTGGATGATTCGTGTGGTTGGGCAGAATAATCTTTCTAAAAAGTATAGTTCTGATCATTTTGCTCTTCTGATCAAAAATCTTTGATGAGTCTCCACAGTCTACAGTACATATAAAAAAGTTCTTTCAAAAGGTCTGAGCTCACCGTTAGCTCAGCTGAGTAGAGTGCAGTAATATAACAGCAAGGTCAATGAGTTCAGATCCCCGCACTGGCCAGCGGCCAAAGCGAAACAAAACAAAATTAGGAATTTAAGTCCTTATATTATGATATTGATATACCTTTCCAACTTTATCTCTCTGGTCATAAAGGGTTTCCTGAAGAATCTGGAATCTGGAGGAACTAGCACACATGCACGTGATAATGTGCATGATGGACCTGAGAAGAAAGTTGACAAGTTTAATAAGGGGCCAATAGTTTGAATGCCATAATGAGAAAGTGAACCAAGTTTGTAGCTATTTCAGTAGAGAAAGAGGGCCAGGTTCAAGAGATGCTTCTAAGGCAGACGGAATAGAAAATGGTATCAGATAGAATATGAGTAGAAAGGAAGAAAGAAGAATTGAGGATAACACCCAGATTTTTAGCTTTGGAAACTACTGAATACTAACCAGAGATACAGAAGGCAGAGCATACTTCGAAGATAAGAAGGGTGTGTAGTGTGTGATAAATTTAATATTAAATGTGCTTCATGTAAGGTATTTGTAAGGTAGCAATGTCAGAGATAAGGATTCGGGAGTCACCGACACAGGGTTAGTAGTTAAAGCCAAAGGAATTGAGAACCTCACTGTAAACGATCAGAAAGACAAGAGGATGAAGGTTCAGAGGATTTTCAGGTACTCCTCAATTATTCTCTACCTTTTTAAAAAATTTACATTTTGCCTGAAGCCAACCATTCTCTCTCAATTCTAGACTATAAGCTTTCTGAAATCAAGGGTCCTAGGTGTTTTAGAGAAAGAAAAGACCACTGTGTTAGTTGGGTCATGGGAAAGGTAGTCCGAACCAGGACCTGGTGCTCAGAATATGATCATTTAATTATTCTATTTTTTATCTTCTTTAAAGACAACTCACGGTGAGGCTCAAAGAACTTAGGTGAACCGGAGCATTTCCAGTAGGTTTAAACAGAGGTATCTATACCCCCCCGCAACTTGTTTCTCTGTTTACTGTGTTTCCACTATAAAATAATTTCAAGTTCTTCACACTTATCTGGAGAAAGAAATCATACACAAGAACGGTAAAAAACTAAAAAGAGAATTCACAAAAAACCATTAATCCGAGGAAAATTATTACTACATCCCTCCAGATCTTTTTCTACGGTGTTTTGGTTTCTTAAACTTTCTCAATCATACTATACAACTTGGTATCACTTTTTTCACTGAACATTACATATTAGCATTTTGCCGTGTTATTTAAAAGCTCTGTATATTATTTTTAGAAGCCACCTCATAAACACTCAGTGAAGATACAGTTTCCTGAACTACTACTACTCGCTATTGAGACACCTGGTTGTAGCCAACGTTGTCCTACAATAAATAACGCTGTGATAAAGGTCTTTATGCATAAAAGCATTTTCTTTACCTTGGAAGACTTCCTCAGGACACATTTCCAGAACTGTCACGTGTGAGTCACAGAGACTGTACTCACTCGGTCCTCATCCTCCAGCCCCTCACGTGCGGGCCCGCCCCTGCTCCTCGTCCTCTCCGCACGCCTGGATCTCCCTCCTCCTATCCTGGGTCCCCAACCCCACGTGCCGCTCCGCCTCCCTCCCGGCTCACCTCCAGCCTCCCCACACCCACCAGGCCCGGCGACAATGGAGACGAAATACCTTCGGTCTCACCACCGAACAAAACCTCGGTCTCCCCTGAGTCGCACCGCCTCACTAGACCGCGGGTCAGAAGCCCCGAGCAGCGACCGGAAGCATCAGCCCCAGTCCTCTGATAGGTGAGCGGTGGCTGGAGTGCCCGGCAATAGCCCCTGCCTATTGGCTTGTGGATGTGTTTCGTTAGGAGAGGGTTCTTCCCACTGGCCAATAAGCTCGGGGTTTGACGCATGGATCTCTGGGAGTTGTAGTCCTTGTGGAACCCCGCCGACCTTAAGCCCGCCAAAATTTCTCCCTCCCTTAAGCGCTTTGGCCCCTTCCCCAACTTCTCATCGGTTCTCTTAGTCTAGGAAGGAAGCCAGGAGCCCTAGGGTCAATACGGTTTCTTAACCTTTTTTGGAAGGGTGGGGAGAGGGGATGTCGGGGTCCCTTTAAAATCTGATAAAATCTTCCCAGAAAAATGTTCTTATCCGTACACAAAATATTGTGCATTCAACTGAAGCCGCTTCACGGGCCTGTCCCAATTACAAACCCCCGTTCCATACCTACCCCAAACGTGCCTGCCCGTGACCATAGCCTATGGAGCTGGTGCTTTAGACCAGCTACATTCTTACAAGACTCTGGTCTACGCCTTGGAGCAGCCCATGGGGAATTTAAGATCCTGACCCTCAGCACAGTTGACCACCATCTTTCTGATAACCTCATCTCTGACCTAACCACCTGGGAGAGTGGGGCGTGGGGAAATGGAGGAAGAACACCTCTGGGGCCGAGCTTTTCTCCCCACACCCACCTTCCACCGCCAGTTGTCAGAATCATAACTTCACAACAATTTCTGGAACAACGCAGGTAAGAATGAGGTGGAAAAAAGAGAAAGTTTTTAAAGTTCCATTCATCCTTCAAGCAAATGTGGCTTCTCCAAATATATCTTTCTAGATTCCTTGATGTCTTTGGGGTGGAGGTGAGGGTCTGGCGTGGGAGAGGAGCTGAAGGTAGGATTCATTCATTCATTCATTCATTCATTCCACAGCACTAATCACTCCACGCTGCAATTGTCTGTGTCCCCACCTGTTCCAGACGTCGTTCCTGGAGGACAGCGACCCTGTCTTTATTCAATCGGTATTCCCAGGGCGCTGTTCTTTGCCTTGAAAAGTGGAAACCCAGTCAATGTACCTGGAGAGAGCTACACGGGCTGCGGAATAGGGGTTTAGGGTGGTGGGGAGGCATTGGCGATGGCTGGTGTCCTCCCTCCCCCCGCCCCGCTCCTACCGATCCCGGAAGCCTGGCGAGGGTGGGTGCGTCTGAGCTCCAGGGCCCTGAGCACATCCAGCTGGAGTGTTGTTTTAATTCTCCCCCTAATCTGTAGGGCTGGGTTTACTCCCCAGAGCTTAGCACAGAGTAGGTGCTAAATCAGTCTGCACCGAACGGACGGATGGATGTGTAGCTGCGCGTGCCTGCACGCCTCGCCCACCGCCCTCTGCAGCCGGTGGGTTAATACTCCTCGGCCGGGCCGGGCTCCGGCGCTGCCACGTCAGGGTCCTTCCCTCGGGCCCCGCCCCTCCCGACCCCACCTTTCCGCGCGGCTCCGCCCCGTCGCCCCCTCGCCGGCGGCCCCGCCCCGCGCAGGTCCCGACTCCAGCCGCACCTCCTCAGGCTCTGCAGTGGCGGCGGGGAGGCGAGCCGGAGCCTAGCCGGGGCCGGGGCCGGAGGCGAGCCGGGGCCGGGGC
>NW_007731329.1:45861-48914 GCF_000696425.1 Galeopterus variegatus | reverse complement strand
GATGGGCGTGGAGATCGAGACCATCTCCCCGGGAGACGGTACCGGGCTGCCGAGCCGGGGAAGGAGGAGGAGGGGTCCCGGGGCGGAGCCGGGCGGGCGGGGGGCTGGGTCCGAGGGGGCTTGCAGGGTGCCGAAGCGGGGGCGGCAGGAGGAGACCCCAGACGGGATTCTCGGGGGTCTAGGGGACGTCCCTCAACCCTCCCCTGCGCGCTCTCCCGCCCAGGGGAATGAAGGCGGGGGCGGGGGTCTGCGGCCCGCCACCGCCCCGGGGGCCGCGGGCTGCCGCTGTCGCGCTGAAACAGCTCGGTTTTCCGCTGCTGCTGATTTCCCAGGGCCGGGGTTCAGCTCCGCGTTTTCTGCCCTGCTGAGTGAGCTATGGAAACTGGGGGAAGGACCTGCTTCGGGGTCTCTTGCTGCTCGGGGGAGCCTCCTTCCAACGCGCCCCCCGCCGGGCCTCGCGTTAAGCAGCCCCCCGCGGGCTGGGCGGTGAGAGGCTGGAGGGACAGAGCCGGTCTGGGAAGGGAGAAGCGCTGTCTCCGCCGCCTCTGCATATCGCTTCATCCTCCCCGCCTGGCACAGCCTCCCCTGCCATCCTGTCTACTCCCATGGCCTGCAAGTTTAAGACGCTAAACCCACACCGACCCGCTGCTCGACCTCTACCTGGATGTCCCAGGATATCCAGGTGGAGTCAGCAAATCCAAAACAGAACTCAGGCACCCCACCCTCCCTACCCTGCAGGGCCCCTCTGTGTGCCTTGTTCTCTGTCTGGGGACTGGCACACTCATTTTCTCAAGTGCTTGTATTATTGGGTCTGGGCGTGCAAGGAATAGCCATTTCTTTATTTCTTAAATAATATTTAATTCATACCAAAGCCCCCAGGTCTGCAGGGTTTGACAGGCAAACTTTATGTCAGATATTGTTAACAACCCCTCTGCCCAGGAAACTGGAGGGCTTCTTGGTTCCAGGCCACCCTCCTTGTTCAAAGTCAGTGGTCCCTAGAAGTCTCAATCACTACCCTGGATCAACTGTGGGGTGCAGGCTACTTTGCCCAAGCAGGGAACCTTGGTGCTGAGTTCCAGGGAGCATCTCACTGAGGCCTTGTCACCCCCTACAGTCTCGAAAGGGGTCTCCTTACCTTCAGTCTGGCCCCCTACCTCACTCCTGCTCATTTTCCACACCATAGCCTGAAGACTTTTTAAAGTGCATATTTGACCATGTCTGTCCCTCAATCAGTGAATCTTCATGATTCCTCCCTCTCCATCTCCAGGCAGATGCTGTCTTGGTGATATAGTCTAGTCTAACCTTCCACACTAGAGCTACATCTCTCACTACCTCTCCCTACAACCACCGCCAACTTTTTCTTCAGCTTTATCAAGCTGCCTGCAAGTTGTTAAACATACCACTCATTCAGCAAATATTAATTGAACGTGTACTGTGTGCTAGGCCCTAGGGTTACAGCAGTGAAACAGACAGGGCTCGCACTATTACTGGACCCTAGGCCTTTGAACATGTCATTGCACGTCATTCCCTTTTCCCAGATTATGTCCCTTTATGTCCTCTGGCAAACTCCTGCTCATCTATTTTTTTTTTTTTTTTTTTCCGTGTCCGGCAACAGATCGCAACCCTCAGTGTCGCCCCCGTACCGGACCAGGACCGGCAACGGGATCGCAACCCTCGGTGTTGCTCCCGCACCTCGCTCAGCCAGTGAGCGGGAACCGGTCTGTATGTGGGATCCGAACCCTCGGCGGGAGCACCGCCGCGCTTCCCAAGCGGCGCACTATCTCAGTGCGCCACCGGGCCGGCCCCTGCTCATCTTTTAAGACTCAGTTTAACCATTATCTCCTCTATGACACTTTCTCTGACTCCCCTAGTCAGTTGCTCCCTCCTCCAGGCTCCCATAAAGTCCTAAATGTTGGCTTGGTCACTACCCTTCCCTAGGCCTTATTATCCAGCCCCAAAGCTTTATATTCCACCCAAATTTATACCTCCAGTGCAGACTCTCCATCTGCCTACTTGCAATATAAACTCAGATGTCTAATAGGCATCTCAAGATTGCCAGTCACACAAATCTGTTCCTCCCCAGCATTCCCCATCTCAGGAAATAGCTCCACCATCCGTCCAATTGCCCGTACCAAAAACCCAAGCACTGTTCTTGTTTTTTCCTTTTCCCTCATCCTGGACCCCTTCTCCAATACATTTGCATGCCCTGTCAGCTCCGCTTCCAAAATATATCTCCAGTCTATTTCCCTCTCTTCTCTACTGCCACCACCTTAATTTCAAGTCATTGATTTCTTGTCTGTATTACTGCAACAGACGCCTAACCGTCCATCCTACACACAGCAGCCAGAGTGATCTTATAAAATCTTAATTCAGATTATGTCATTCTCTTGCTTAAAACCCTCCAGTGGCTTCCTACTGCACTTAGTATTAACTCCAGCTCGGCGAGCCTGTATGATCCGGCTCTTTCCCACTTCTCTCCCCCCTCCCTTCTTTCCAGTCACCCATCCTTTCCTGACTCAAGATCCTGCGCTGATTATTCACTCTTCCTGGAGTGCTTTTTCCCAGCATTTTGCTCATCCTTTAAGCCAGCTCAAACATCACCTGCTCTAAGAAGCTTTCCTGGGCCACCCTTTCTAAAATGGCCTGTCTCAATGTCTCTCTCTTTAATTCACCGTTGTGTTTATTTTCCTTAGAGTACTTGCCACAATCCGCGATTATCTTGTTTGAGTATTCTTGTCTCCCTCCATTAGAATGTAAACTGCGAAAAAGTAGAGATCTTGTCTGTATTTTCCACTTCTGTGTCCCTGGGCACAGGCTTGGCACATAGTAGGTGCTCACTGAATACTTGTGAATGCGAATGTTTAGTCATCACTCTGCGTTACAGTCTAGTATTTACGTGTCTGTTTCTCAGACTTCCTCATGAGCTCGTGTATTGCTCTGTATCTCTGGAATCTAGTCCAGGCCTGGCACACAGTAGGCTGTCTGTAAATGTTTGTGGAATGGATAAAGGAAAGTGAAAGGAACAATCAAAGAAAGCTGGGAAAAATCCTGGA
>NW_007731329.1:26722-45851 GCF_000696425.1 Galeopterus variegatus | reverse complement strand
ATCAAGGATATCATCATAAAAGGCCTTGTGATCTGTAGTGATGTAGGCCTCGGCTTCCCCTAAAATATCTTGTCCTAGCAAATTGGCAGCAAGGCCTGGAACCACTAGGGGACAGACTAAAATCTTAATTCAGATTATGTCATTCTCTTGCTTAAAACCCTCCAGTGGCTTCCTACTGCACTTAGTATTAACTCCAGCTCGGCGAGCCTGTATGATCCGGCTCTTTCCCACTTCTCTCCCCCCTCCCTTCTTTCCAGTCACCCATCCTTTCCTGACTCAAGATCCTGCGCTGATTATTCGCTCTTCCTGGAGTGCTTTTTCCCAGCATTTTGCTCATCCTTTAAGCCAGCTCAAACGTCACCTGCTCTAAGAAGCTTTCCTGGACCCCCCTCCCTTCTTTCCAGTCACCCATCCTTTCCTGACTCAAGATCCTGCGCTGATTATTCACTCTTCCTGGAGTGCTTTTTCCCAGCATTTTGCTCATCCTTTAAGCCAGCTCAAACATCACCTGCTCTAAGAAGCTTTCCTGGGCCACCCTTTCTAAAATGGCCTGTCTCAATGTCTCTCTCTTTAATTCACCGTTGTGTTTATTTTCCTTAGAGTACTTGCCACAATCCGCGATTATCTTGTTTGAGTATTCTTGTCTCCCTCCATTAGAATGTAAACTGCGAAAAAGTAGAGATCTTGTCTGTATTTTCCACTTCTGTGTCCCTGGGCACAGGCTTGGCACATAGTAGGTGCTCACTGAATACTTGTGAATGCGAATGTTTAGTCATCACTCTGCGTTACAGTCTAGTATTTACGTGTCTGTTTCTCAGACTTCCTCATGAGCTCGTGTATTGCTCTGTATCTCTGGAATCTAGTGTCCAGGCCTGGCACACAGTAGGCTGTCTGTAAATATTTGTGGAATGGATAAAGGAAAGTGAAAGGAACAATCAAAGAAAGCTGGGAAAAATCCTGGAGAGAGCAAAGTCGAGAAAACCCAGGGAATGAAGTTCAATTCCAGGTCAGAGCGGTGATGTGACTAGTTTTGGCTCATGCACAGTGTGGAACCAGAACTAGGGCCATGGGCATCTCCATGGTATGGAGGGAAACACAGGTCAGGATCACACTTGAATGTCCCAGGTGAGTTTTTCCGATATCCTCCTGCTCTTTCATCTGCCTTGTGTCTCCTTGCAGGAAGGACGTTCCCCAAGAAGGGCCAGACGTGTGTGGTGCACTACACAGGTAGGCCTCACTCCCTCAGCCCTCACCCAGGTCTGCCCCTCCCAAGACAGCACTCTCCTCTGAGCTCCTCTCTAGAGGTGTCTGCCCCTGGATCAGGCCTAAAGCCCAAGGCAGGGCTGCCCGGTTAGCTCATTTGGTCAGAGCACAGCCTTATAACACCAAGGTCACGGGTTCGGATCCCCATACCGGCCAGCCACCAAACAAATAAATATTAAAGCCCAAGGCAGCCGGATCTCCCTTGACCAGCTACCCCCACTCCTCTCAGCCTGTCTGTAGGAGTGAGAATGGGGATTTGCAAGGTCATCTCCTCCACACTTAGACCTGCTAGGGCCATCCATGGTGCCAGCCTCTAGTTGAGTCAAGCACTGCCAGTCCCCTTCCCTCTGTTGCAGGCAGGGTGGAGCCCTGGCCCCCCTAGTTCTGTTTGACATTTGGAGATCCCTGTTAAAGCTCTGAGAGCCCTGAAACTCCCAGCAGACTGCCTTTTCATCATACAGTCATTAGAAAAGAGGAGGTTGGCTTCCTCAGAATTTCCTCTCTCTTTTCAGAAGTAGACTGTTACTGAACACCTACTATGTGAGATGCTGTGCTGGGAACTGGGAGCACAAAGATGAGAAGGGAGGATCCTACCTTCATTGGGACTGTGGTGGGGGGTGGGGAGAGGACGGACAAGTCCCTGGAGGCTCCACTGCATTGTGAGGGCTGGGGCGATGGCAGTGCTTGTCTCTGCATACTGGTGGAGCCCAGAGGAGGGCTTCATATCCCTGCTGACCCTTCTTGGATGCTCTGTATCTGAAGGTGGGCTGAGGCACATTCTAAATGAGTTCTTCAGGACTGCTGGTGGGGAGATCATGAGCAGGTGTTTGTTCCAAGGGAGATGAGCGCTCTGCCTTGTGACCTGCTTCCCAATGTGACAAACTCAGTGACAGCCACTTAGCATACAGCAAGGTCAGTTTAATTCCTGAGACATACTCAGATGAGGCCATTTTTAGCAATTCTGTGGGCCAGTGTGAAGCACCAGGTTAATTCTAGACAGACGGTGCAGATGTTTCTCAACAGTTGTGTTGCTGGGCACTGACGTCAGTGGGCTGGAGCTGTGTTTTATCTCCTAGTGATGTGGCCTAATTACCATGGGTCCTCTGGGGCCTCTGACCTGTGTAATTGATTTATCTGTTTTACACGTTGTAGACAGACCAGTATTTATCAAGTTACTGAAACCACAACATCCTTTTGCAAAGTCTTTTCACAGTACATACACAGAGCAGGCGATGTGCATAAGACACTAATACCAGCTGTGCGCAGCTCTGGTTTGGGGAGAGACTGTCTTATCAAACACAGCAGGAGTTCCAGTAAACTTTTTTATTAAATAGAAATACAGTAGAGAACATAATCTAAGATGTACAGCTCAATGAATTCTTTCAATGTGATCACACTTATGTAACCACCACCCAGATAAACTAAGAACATTACCAACACCCTCAGAAGTCTCCCCCCTTCTTTCCCCAAATCATTCTACCTCCCTAAAGGTAAAAGTAACTGTTATTCTGACTTTTGTCCCCATGGATTGGTTTGCTTGTTTTTGAACTTCATATAAATGGAATCATAGAATATGTACTTTTTTGTGTTTGGCTTGTTTCACTCAATATTATGTCTGTTGGATTTATCCAGAGTGGTTTGTTCTTTTTATTCCTCTACAGTATTTCATTATATGAATATACCGCAATTTATTTATCCTTTCTACTGTTGATGAACATTTGGGTTGTTTATAGTTTTTGGTTTTTATACATAGTGTTTCTTTGAACAGTCTTGTAGATGTCTCTTAGTGCACACATATATACACACATAGGAGGATACTTCAAAAAGTTCATGGAAAACTAGAATTAAAAGATAATACAAATCCTTCCATGAACTTTAAGTACCCTGTGTGTACATGTTTCTGCTGGATATATAACCCAGAGTGGAACTGCTGGGGTTCAGGGTTATGCTAATGCTCAGCTTTAGCAGTCCTTCCGAACAGCTTTCCAAAGTAGTTGTGCCAATTTCACTTCCACCAGCAGTGTAGGAGAGTTCAGTTACCCAATGTCCTCATCAACACTTGGTATTATCAGTTTTTTCTTTTGTTTTGTTCTGGCCTGTTCTGATGGGTGTATGGCGTATCTTATTGTGGTTTGATTCGCATTTCCCTCATGAATAATGAAGTCGAGCACCTTTTCATGTTCTTACCGGCCATCTGGTTATCGTCTTTACACTGCTCAAATTTTGTTCATTTTTAAAAATTAGGTTGTCTGTCTTTTTCTTATTGGTTTGTAGGAGTTCTTTATGTATTTTGGATGAGTCTTTTGTTGGCTATACCTATTCCAAACATCTCCCACACTATGGCTTGCCTTTTTACTTTCTTAATGGTATCTTTTGAACAGAAGTTCTTAATTTTAATAAAGTCCCACTTATCAATCTTTTCCTTTATTCTGTGTCCAGTTTGAGAAATCTTTATCTATCTCTGGGTCATGAAGATATTATTCTATTTATTATCTTGTAGAAGCTTTATTATTTTATCTTTCATGTTTAGGTCTATGATTTATCTGAAATTTATTTTTGTATATGGCTTCAATAGAGGTTAAATTGCATTTTTTTCCCATATGGTTATATACCGTTCATCCAGCATCTTTTATCGTGTGTGTGTATGTGTGTAGGGCTGGCTGATACAGGGATCTGAACCCTTGACTTTGGTACTATCAACACCATGCTCTAAGCAGCCAGCCCCATCCAGCATCATTAATACAAAAAAATCATCCTATATTTTCTGAATGGCAATGGCACCTTTGTCAAATCAAGTAACCATATATATGTGAGTCTGCTTCTGGACTGACTGAATTTGTAGTAATAGATAACTGTATATGATCTGAAATAGATTAAGTAACATGAAACTCAGAGAAAATGGGGAATAAAAATGTCGGTCTAAATGGAGTGCGTGAGGGCCGACCCCGTGGCTCACTCGGGAGAGTGCGGCGCTGGGAGCGCAGCAGCGCTCCCGCCGCGGGTTCGGATCCTATGTGGGGATGGCCGATGCGCTCACTGGCTGAGTGCGGGAGGGTTGCAATCCCCTTACCGGTCACAAAAATGGACAAAAAAAAAAAAAGAAAATATCTTTAATGGGCTGGCCCGTGGCTCACTCGGGAGAGTGTGGTGCTGATAACACCAAGGCCATGGGTTTGGATCCTATATAGGGATGGCCAGTTTGCTCACTGGCTGAGCGTGGTGCTGAGCGTGGTGCTGACGACACCAAGCCAAGGGTTGAGATCCCCTTGCCGGTCATCTTTTAAAAAAAATAAATAAATGGAGTGCGTGAATGTGTGAATATACGTGTGTGCGCATCCATGTGCGTATTTGTCCAAGTATATGTCCATGTGAACGTATGTAGATCTGTGTATCTAAATATTTTCTTAGCATCTGTTTGGCCATCAGGGTTTTTCTCCTGAGTGTGTGTGCATGTGAGCATGCATAAGTATCTCTTTGTGTCTGAATATCTTAGCAACCTGTGTGTATGCATGAGATTGTATTTGATCTCCTTAGCATCCATCTGTATGTATCTCTGTGTAGCCAGAAGGGTTTTCTTCTTTGCTTCATTTAGTACCAAGGGCAAGAGCCCAATTTATTCTACCCAGAAAGTAGGTAAATAAGACTGTTTGGGTTTTTTTGGCAGCTGGGCGGTACAGGGATCTGAACCCTTGACCTTGTTGTTAAAACACTGTGCCCTGACCAACTGAGCTAATTGGCCAGCCTAGGACTGTTTCTCTAGTATACATTAAGTTGTAGGAATTATGAGGTGGAATCATAGTTTGCCCAGCCTGCTATGTTAAACATGGCAACTCTGGGGCCTAGAGAGAAACGGCGATTTGCCCAACATCATACAATGAGTTAGAGCCAGAGTGAAGTCAGAACCTAGTCTCTAGACTTACAGCTCAGGTCTTTCTCTAGTCCCAAATTGCCTTTTGTGGTGGTCCAGGAGTTGGAGAAAGAAGTCATGTAATGACATCATTTACAGAAGCTCTGATCTTTGAGTCAGAGTCACCAATTAGAATTGAAAATAGGAAAACAGCTCTTGAGCCTTGTGCAGTGTAGGCATTTGGATTCTGCTCTGGGGGGGCTGATGAAGTGTTTTAAGCAAGAGAATAATATGAGCAGATTTGTGTTCAAAGAAAAAAAAAATCAGTTTCTGGGTGCAGAGTGGAGAATGGAATGGAGATGTAAGAGAGGAGCAAAAAGATCAGTGGGAGGTTGTTCCTATCCCCAGGAGAGACACAGTGGTGACTTGGTGAGACCCCAGGGTGGTGGTAATAGAAATGGAGAAAACAGGTAGATTCCAAAGACAAGTAGGATTGGTCATAAGCTGTAGGTGGGAGTGAGGCCGAGGGAAGTGTCCAGGTTTCTTGCTTGGGCAACAGGACGAATAGGAGGATTGGAAGAGGAACAGGTTTATGCAGAACAGGAATTCCATTTCAGACATGTCGAATCTGAATTGGGAGTTAACTCATGACTGCAACTCTTTTCCACTGTATTCTTGCTTGTTGACAGGGATGCTCCAAAATGGGAAGAAATTCGATTCATCCAGAGACAGAAACAAACCTTTCAAGTTCAGAATTGGCAAACAGGAAGTCATCAAAGGTTTTGAAGAGGGCGCAGCCCAGGTAAGATGAGGATACTCATTAAAGGGGATTTGAGGAGTCGGGGTCTAGACTCAGCACTGTGCCCTCTACCCTCACCCTGTCAGAACATTGGTGCCTTTTTTTTTTTTTGGCTTCTGGCTCATACCCTTGACCTTAGTGTTGTAACAACTGGCCAGCCCAGACCACTGCTGCTTTGACTCTACTGCCAGGGCATGGTGACGCATCTAGGGTTCACTCCTGGCTTTGTGTCCCCACCCCCTTCGTTGCCAGCATGCCTCTTTTGTGTCACTGGAGGCTCTCATCCCAAACACATCCCCCTAGGCATGTTTGGAACCAGCTGATGAGGGTTACCAGCTGTTTGGACTGTGGCAGCAGCAGAACTGGGATGGGGTAGCACAGGAAGGTTTTTTGTTTTAGTTTTTTAACTTTTTTGGAAACAATTTCAGACTTAAAAAATATTATAGAAATAATACTGAGTTCCCATATACTCAGCTTCCCCAAATGTTAACATCTCTCAGGGCTGGCTGGTTAGTTATTTGGAAGAGCATGATGCTGGTAATATCGGGGTCAAGGGTTCAAATCCCTATACAGGCCAGCCACCGACAGGAAACAAAAAAAAAGTAAAAGGGCCGGCCCGTGGCTCACTCGGGAGAGTGTGGTGCTGATAACACCAAGGCCACGGGTTCGGATCCTATATAGGGATGGCCGATTGGCTCACTAGCTGAGCATGGTGTTGACAACAACAAGCCAAGGGTTGAGATCCCCTTACCGGTCATCTTTTAAAAAAAAAAAAAAAAAAAGTAAAAAATGTTTACATCTTACGTAACCATGGTACAATCGTCAAAAGCAGGACATTACCATTGATACAATACTGTTAACCTATCTATTCAAATTTTTGAATTTATCATTCAAAATTCAAAAATTTATTTAAATCTCACCAATTGTCCTACTAATGCCAAGCAAGTTCTTGATGACTGCTGTGATGAGTCCTGGTTCAAGCGCTCCTTCCTTGGTCAGTCTGTGAAGTCATGTGAAGCTCAGTTAGAGTGGGTCTCTTAGCCCCCACCACCTTGCCATGGCCTCTCATCTCTGAGCCTCTTTAATGAACTGCTCCCTCCACTTGCTCGAGTGTGTACATGTGCTACTTATACACCCTCTTTAGGCTTCTTTGGAAGAGGGTGAGGAAAAATTATGAACAGATAGAAGTGTTTGAGCCATACACAAATCGAATAACCAATGGTTGTCAAATGAATGAATTTGAGACTACTTTGTAGAGGTTATTGTCTAATTGTCAATTCTCTGCTTTTCTGAGGCAGAATCTGAATTTGTTACAGCTCTTAGCATGAGTTCAATGTACCACGTATAAAATTCATCTCAGATCTTCAGAGTTACCATGAGGATGGTTTGGGAAAATGCCAAAGTCATCTTACTTTTTTCTTTTAAATCAAGCTGGGTCCTCTTTCTCCTCTCCCCATCTGCCCCCACCCCTGCTAGATGAGCTTGGGGCAGAGGGCGAAGCTGACCTGCACCCCTGATGTGGCATATGGAGCCACGGGCCACCCCGGTGTCATCCCTCCCAATGCCACCCTCATCTTTGACGTGGAGCTGCTCAACTTAGAGTGAAGGCAGGAAGGAACTCGAGGTGGCTGGAGATGGCTGCTGCTCACCCTCCTAGCCTGCTCTGCCACTGGGACGGCTCCTCCTGTTTGGGGCTCTTGATCAGTGTGCTAACCTCACTGCCCCTCGGCATTATCATTCTCTCTGCCCAAGTTGCTCTGTATATGTCCACCATTTTGTTCACACACATCCTTGCTTGAGGAAACTTTGGTTGCAGATGGAAACATTTCAGGTTGTGCTTTTTATGTGATGCATGTAGTAGCCATTCTTGAACACAGAACACAGATTTCTTGTTCGCACAATCTACACTGCCTTACCTTCACTTAAGCCAGACATACAAGGTGCTCAGATATGAAACGTACATGGTGTACACAGAGGGACTTGAGCCAGTTACCTTTGCTGTCACTTTCTCTCTTGTAAATTATTGGCTGCTCACTTACACAATGTCCTCTTTGGAAAAATTATGTAAAATAAAGGCTCTGTGCTTGACAAATGCATGTCCATTCTTCTTGTAGGTAGGAAGTGCCTTAAGGACCACACAAGCCAGTTGCCCTTGGGAATTAGACTTAAAGTGGCTAGGAGAGTGATAATAAATATAATAGCAACAATGTGAACATTGTACATGTTGGGCCTTGTTCTATATACTTTTAAGTAAAATCACCCCCAATCCTCTAAGCAACCCTGCAAGGTAGGTATTTTCTGCCACTCATCTCAGAGGCTCGGAACTCTGCAATAACTAAAGGAAGTGCATTGTGTTCAAATCTTGCAGCCTAGCAATCAAATGTGGGATTTGAGCACCTTATGTCATCTTGCAATGTCTATTTGTTTGGACTATGGTAAAAGGGATGAGCTCCCCTCATTCAGATGGAAACAGAACACTTTGTCCATCTGAACAGATGAAGATGTGTTAAGGGCTTGGAGCCATGCACTAACTCACACTGGGAGGTTACTTTTGAAAATGAGTCATTGTGAGCTGGTTTTCACATATGCTACTTAATTTCATCTGGATTTGCTCTAACTTCCTTTGGAGAATTTTTTTTTTTTTTTTTTTAGCTGGCCAGTACAGGGATTGAAGCCCGGACCTTGGTGTTATCAGCACCACGCTCTAACCAATTGAGCTACCTGGCCAGCTGGGAATTATTTCTGAGAACATAGGATTCTGAACTTTTCACATATACTGCTTATTTTCATCAACGTTAACTGTGACTGGAATCCCCAGTTAGGTTTTAAAATTAAAATTAAACCCTCACTTATTGGTGTGGGTTATGTGTAGGTCAGAGGAGCCTGGGGCAGTGTGCTAAGAGATTTTTTTTTTTATTTGGCATAGGGTGAGAAAAACTCTTGGCTGTAATCACCGTTGTTCTGTCAGTGATGACTTGGAATTGTTACAAGACTGAGGGAGGGGCTGGTAATAGCACTGTTAAATTTCCTTCACAGACCCACTGATACATCATGTCACATGATGTCATATATGAGATGCAGAGCCATGTCATCTTGGCTACTTCATCTACTCCTTGTTTCCAAGAAGTCCTGGCTGTATTCTTCTGCTGAGGGCTGAGGAGTTAATAAAGAAGCAGTACTATAAGATGGAGAAAATGAAATGAGAAAGGGGCTGCCTTGCTTTTAATCACCCACAGTCCCTGTGCTCACTGCCACCTTGGGACCAGACCAGCCAGAGGGTGCTGTGCTCATTCCTCTCTGGGGTGTTTCCTTCAGGATGTCTTGGTTCCCAGCTTTCCTTGATGACTCAAATGCCTAAGATAATTTCTCAGAACTCAACCTGTATAAAAGACATACTTACAGTTTCTGCTGCTACACCAACAGAATAACTAAAAATGGCACCAAGAACTATTTCAGGTGCCCACTATGGGACACACAGAAGATCTCAGTCTAGAATGTGTACAGTCTAAGTGGTAAAAGGAAACACTAAGAGAAACCCCACAAAATGAAAATGCTTACTGGCTAGCACCTGGAGAGGATATGCTAGCTTTGCAAGTAGACCAAGAAATGACCTGTTTTACTGGAGCTCTTGAAAGATATATGTGCTAATAATACTGAGGTCAGGTGTTTGATACCTGTACCAGCCAGCCAAAAAAAAAAAAAGGAAAGCAGCTCTGGCATACATGTGTATGCACATAAACACACCTGGACGCATTCATTACACTCTTAAAAGCAGTTTAAAAAACTGAGCTTTGGATGCCTGGTGTGGAGGATCGATCGTAACTTTATCCTCAGCATCTTGGTATAGTACCTGGTGCACAATAGAGGCTCCCTATTTGTCCACTGAGTGAGAGTTCTTTAACTTAACTGCAACAGGCTACAAAATTTTCAAACAATTAGAGGGATGTTTTAAAACTCTTAAGTTTAGGTCATGAAATTCAGCTAACAGATACAGTAACCCAAATGATGGACTGATCTTAATTGCTAATAGAAGGAATTTCCCGTTACTAAAACTACTAAACTAGGGGCAAACTAGTCTGCCTCTTAGACAAATCACACTTTAAAGTCTAATTTTGACTTTCCCCTTACAAAAAACTGTTTTTACATTTGTAAATACCTAAAGGCACACTGTGTATCACTAAAGTTAATAAGGAATTCATAAAAGCATTCACAAGGAAATCCACACCTTTGGTCCTTCATCCACCCACCCTAAGAAATGACTTTCTACTCTCCAGTGCTTTCAAAAAACACTCAGGCATAATTAAAAGTAGGAGTAGATGCTCTTTGCCCATTTAAATGATTCAGTGTATGTACCTTTCAAATTGATTTTAGGTTCTGGCTACACATGAAACAACTAATACATGTTTTTCCATTTGGCCCATGCCTAAACTATAAAAAGAAAATTATAGCTATCTCCTCCCAAACTACCAAGCTATAATGAATGTGGTAATAACCATACTATTTCTATGTCATGGGAACTCATGATTGTGTGAACATTATTTTACTTATGGCAAAGATACATTATGAGCTAAGGTCCAAAAGATACACAGATGCTTCATAACGAAGGGAAAGGCTGCATAACTACAATCTTATCCATGTAACACCACCACTACCCAAGCAGCTTGCTTTCAAATTTCTAACAATGTGGAATAAACTGTTCTAAGGACAAGAGTTACCCATATGTACAAAGGTGTTTTATTAACTGTAAAGCAAGTATTATTCAAATATACAGGCCTGGTTAACAACTGATTGCTGTTACATCAGCTTTTTAAGCATTTTATTCATTCAACCAACATAATGAGCTTTGGTTTCCTCACCTGCAAAATGCAAATACCTACCTTCACTGAGTTGTTATGAAGATTTCATTACTGGTAGACATTCAGTAAACAACAAGACTTTAATGAGCTCCTTTGATGACTAAGCACAAAACTGGACACCAGAGACATTAGGAGTATAAAAAGGTCCATGCTCTCAAGACACTCAGAGTCCCTAGGACCATCTACATTTCTTGATATAGTTTAACTCTTGTTTTTTATTTTGATTTTTTCCTCGTATCAAACAGGAGGGGAAAGTTCAAGAGAAAATACTGACATTTTTTACAAAAGCTACAAGTTTATTAACATAACATATCCTAAGATGTATCAAAGTTTCAAGAAGGTAATTTTGAATCTCAAATAAGAAATCACAATATTCAGTATTAATTAAAAAGGAAAAAAAGGTGGTGGTAATCATTCACAGGTTTTAGTCCACAATGAAAATACAAAAAACAGTGTTTACTTTGGTGGATCTGTGTTGATGCCATATTTCTCCTTGAGAAGCTTCAACTGTTCCTCCTTCTTCTTTGTGTCCATCTTCTGAAATGCCTAGAAATGTGGTAAGCACCAAAGTTAACAGTTACCAATCTCCAGCCAAATGAATTTCACCAATAGTACTAGCCAAAAAAGAAAACTCACAGTACACATTTCCCATCACAGTACAGTTCTACTCTAATTCTCAAATGAGCTCACCACATAATAGGAACTCTGCTATACTTACCCTGTTGGCATTATAGTACAGAACCACAAGGTATCTGTTACAAACATTGAATCCTGATAGGTGATCACATGCATTCTTGGCATCAAAGATGTCTTCATACACCACATAAGCTGTCCCTCTAGTTTCCGGTGTGTTCCCCCTGCACAGTAAAATTGAACTTAATTAAAATACACATTTACCTGAGCATTGACAGTGTAATAACAGAACCATCTTTTAAACCTGTAACTGTCTTTTAAAGACAGTAAATTGAAATATGTTTTATTGAAGTATTTTGAGATCAACCTGAAAACTATTAGAGAAAACAAACATTATGGATACATATGCTGGAATACCCTGTAATTTTTCTTTTTTCCTGCCCAGGTGATGATTGACATAATTTCTTGAATTATGTAATTTTGTTTGTTTTTAAGTAAAATATCTAAAGGTTAAACTTATTGTTATATCAAGAATCCTAAATACACAGCTATAAATGCACTAGCACCAAGCAAAGAATTAGCTGGAAACTTTGTCACAGTTTTCATGTTCACTGTTCTAGTCTTTCCTATTTCTTACACTAAGACCAAATTTTCAATCTTAAACTTTGCACTACATTACTTAGGATGATGGCTCTTGTTAGTGAGCAATGCCTAGAATGGGGAATTCCTTGTTTCTAAACATTTTGATTTTTCTCCCTCACCCTAATTATAGTTTCAATTCTCAAAGAAAAGACAAACTCCATCAATGTAGGAAATAAATGTTTCTGGGCAATATTTTACTAAGGTTTATTAAACCCATAAAAATAAAACCTATTTTGGGCCGGCCCGGTGGCGCACTGCTACAGTGTGCGGTGGCGGCTCTCCAGCCGAGGGTTCGGATCCCACATACAGACCGGCCGCTCACTGGCTGAGCGAGTTGCGGGTGCAACACCGAGGGTTGCGATCCCGTTGCTGGTCCCGGTCTGGTACGGGCACGACACTGAGGGTTGCGATCCGTTGCCGGTCATGAAAAAAGACAAAAAGGAGAAAAAAAATAAATAAAACCTATTTTGTGTGGATGGGTGTGTGTGTGTGTGGGGGGGGTTCCCCTACCAAGAAGATGGTAAAATTATAAATGATATATGGAGAAAAAATCAACCATCATCCTTTATGGCCAAGAAAGGATGTCCTCCAATGTAAAGAGAGTTTAAATAGTTTCTCCCACTTTTCTTAGAAGATTCTTTGCCTTTGTAAAATGCAATATAGTCAGGCCTCTACTTTCACACGTTCATTTTTTTTTTTCCTTTTTGTCTTTTTTTCATGACCGGTAACGGGATCGCAACCCTTGGTGTCGCGCCCGTACCGCGACCGGCAATGGGATCGCAACCCTCGGTGTCGCGCCCGCACTGCGCTCAACCAGTGAGCGGACCGGTCTCTACATGGGATCCGAACCCTCGGCGGGAGCGCCGCCACACTCCCAAGTGCCGCACTCTACCAAGTGCACCACCGGGCCGGCCCCACACGTTCATTTTTAATACAACCCGAACTCATTACACATTACTGGAAAAAAAGGCTGGACTTCAGCCTGGATCAAGTGGAAATGTGCTCGTGGGTAGGGTTATCTGTGAGCTGGGGCAGAATGATGGAAGGTGGCTGGAAGTGGAAGCTGGACCTTGCTTACAAATATGGGCTGCTTCTAGTGTAGGTGCTCTTGACACTTCCTCTCTTCACTTCATCATCTTCCTCTGGGAGATGTAGGGAAGTGTGCAGAGCAGTGGGAGCACTAAACTGCAAGCAGCAGATGGCCATATGCTTGTTAGTGGGGACAGTGGGCAGAGGTCCCACTTAGTTCCTGCTATGGTGTGATAAAGATGGACCCCTTGCCTCCATCTGTGTTCTAGCCACACAGTGCAACTGTGGTATGTTTAAGACTGTGGGCTGACTTTCCATCTGCCATAGTCAATGCATAGGCTCTAGGAAAGGCAGCAAATTCACGGGAAGGGGAGACACTTGCCCAGACTTGATGTAGGAAAAGATTACTGTCTGAGCTCTGCTCAGGGCTTGTGCTTCCTATCAAAGGTGACAGAATAGGTATAGGGTGCTGCAGGTGATTAGAGAGTGCCAGCATAAATGAATGCACTCACACTGTCAGGTTGTGTGGGCCCGATGAGGGATTTTGTAATATTCTTTACTCTCTGTGAATAGTCTTTACTGTTTGGACTTTTCATCATTTTCAAGAATGTATTAGGTATGAAAGTTGCGGACTGCCAAAAGGAAAAAACTTTGCCCCATTTTCCCAAAAATTCCACCTAGTTTTTCCTCTGGAATAAAAACATTAAAAGGTGATCTTATACTTTAGTCCCACGGTGTCATGCATATAGCAAGTACTAATATGCATTTGAAAGGTAGAGATCTACTTTCTCCTATCAGTTCTCTGCCACATACTTTCTCCAGGAAGCTCAAAATAAAAACTCTTTCTTCCTTTTACATCTTCTTAGGAACTGGAATAGAGACAGGCACTAACCCCATTTTAAAGACTCTCCGGGAGAGAGGGAGGGGGGAAGAGGAATGGGTAAAGGGTCATGAAAATCGACTACAATGTATATTGAGAAGTTAAAATAAAATAAAAAAGTAAAAATAAATAAAGACTCTCCATCTCAAGTGCCCTGGCCCTAATTATTAACTTCATACTTTAAGAACCCACATTATATTCTGAATTTTTAAAAGCATGTATTTGGTACCTACTGTGTGTTAGACACTGAGCCAACATTATTTTCTTAATTGGTAGTAAAAATTTAGAGTAGGAATAAGAAAACCTAATCATGTAACTTGCCTCTTGGGCTTCAGTTTCTTCATGTGTCACACAGTGACATCAGGCTATATCATCTGCCCTATCTTACATGTGGTTTTAATAATCAAAAGAGGTAACAAGTATGAAAAAGCTTTAAAAAGTACAAAGTACCAAGTGTGCTATATGCCAGGTAAGGTGACCAATCATTACGATTTGCCTAGGACTGTCCAGGTTTTAGCACTGAAAAGTCCCATGTCCCAGAAAACCTGGTGGTACTGGGCAAACTAGGAAGGTTACTTACCCTAGTGCTAGGTGCCAAGTATGCAATAAAGCATAATAACAACTATGGAACAGGAACAGGAACAGAAAAACAGCTGTTTCTCAATCTATAATTTAGACCCAAGTTCCTGCACCCCAAACCTTTATGAATTTATTGAACAAACATATATTACATTCTTTCTATGTGACAGGCACTAGAGATACAATAGTGGAAATGACAAGCACCATCCCTTCAAGGAGCTTTTATTCAAGCAGGTGAAAGAAAATAAATAAATACAAAATAATTATAGACCATAAGAAATATAATAAAGAAAATAGAGAACTGTGACACAGACTAATGGGAAGAAAGAGAGCTACTTTAGCTAGGGTGGTCAATGAAAAGCTCTATGAAAAGGTGACACTGAAGCTGAGACCTGAAGAATGAGGAGCTAGTGAAAACCACTGTCTTTTATCAAATGCTCAGATAGAGGGACCAGGAGCACAACGGCCCTGAGCTACTCTGTACTCCTCTGAAGATGTCTTTCCTTTATAACTTGTCCTCTTGTTTTGTTTTTCCAAAACATTCTCTACCTTCACTGATTTAAACATCTCTTAATTGAGTACTATCAACAAATTTTATAATGTCTTCATAAATTAATCACAACCACACAATCATTTTCTGTATCATTCATTTATTTATATACATTGGGTGCTAACCAGGTATTAGGCACAAGAAGTGCTGTCAACACAGTGAAAAGAATATATGGTACCAGCCCTGGAGGAGCTCATAGGCTGCCAGGAAGACAGGTGAGTACACAGACAGCAAAATCACATGTTAACTAATAAGATATAAACAGAAGGTGTTATGGGAGCACAGAGAAGGGGTGGCTAACGCACACTGGGAAGGAAATAACAAGAAAGTACTTTCACAAACACTATCTAATTTGATCCCAACTAAAATTTTTTTTTTTTTAAATGACCGGTAAGGGGATCCTAACCCTTGACTTGGTGTTGTCAGCACCACACTCTCCAAAGTGAGCCAACTGGCCATCCCTATACAGGGATCCGAAACCATGGCTTTGGTGTTATCAGTACCACACTCTCCCAAGTGAGCCATGGGCCGGACCTCCAACTAAAATTCTTTTTTTTTTTTTTTTCTTTTTGTCTTTTTTCATGACCAGTAACGGGATCGCAACCCTCGGTGTCGCGCCCGTACCGCGACCGGCAACGGGATCGCAACCCTCGGTGTCGCGCCCGCACCGCGCTCAACCAGTGAGCAGACCGGTCTCTATATGGGATCCGAACCCTCGGCGGGAGCACCGGCACACTCCCAAGCACCACACTCCACCAAGTGCGCCACCGGGCCGGCCCCCAACTATAATTCTTTAAGACAGGTTAGGAAGACTGTATTTCATAGATAACTGAAGCTCAGATAGGTTAAATATTTTGCCCAGTTTCACATGACAAGCAAATGCCCAGTTAATACATGAAACCAGGTCTAACAACCAATCTAGTAAATTTATCTTGCTGCCTCCATGTTAAAAGCTGAAAGGGCACCATACAGATTATCTGACACATGAAGAGAGAAAAAAAACAAAACTCTGAGCAACCTGTCACATGGCTAGTAACAGGGCCAGAAACAGAACCTTGTCACCTGATCCCCAAGTCTAGAATTTTCTGTATAGCATTCTTTGTATATCTAGAACAGGGTTTCTTAATCTAGGGCCCAAGTAATATATGCAAAACGGTGTGTGTGTTCTTCTGTGGAGAGAGTTCGAAGCTTTTATCAAATGTTCAAAGGACTGAGATCACCTAAAAAAGGACAGCTGGTCTATACCACTTTGGTTTTCTCCCGCATCTGAGTACCAATGATGATATATCTCAAGCTCTTTGTTTACTCTCTATAGGCACAGTGATGATTCGAAATGAGAATCCTCAAGATCTCATAGTCAAAAAGCCAGGAAGGAGCTCTCAGGTCATAAAAGAGAATTAAGAAAGAACTATTCGGGGCTGGCCCGGTGGCGCACTGCTACAGTGCGCCGCTTGGGAAGTGCGGCGGCGCTCCCGCCGAGGGTTCGGATCCCACATACAGACCGGTTCCCGCTCACTGGCTGAGCGAGGTGCGGGGGCAACACCGAGGGTTGCGAACCCGTGGCCGGTCCCGGTCCGGTACGGGCGCGACACTGAGGGTTGCGATCCATTGCCGGTCACGAAAAAAGACAAAAAGGAAAAAAAAAAAGAAAGAACTATTCCTGGGCTGGCCCGTGGCTCACTCGGGAGAGTGCAGTGCTGATAACACCAAGGCCCCGGGTTCGAATCCCACATAGGGATGGCCGGTTAGCTCACTGGGTGAGCGTGGTGCTGACAACACCAAGTCAAGGGTTAAGATCCCTTTACCGGTCATCTTTTTAAAAAAAATTTTAAAAAGAAAAAAGAAAAAAGAAAGAACTATTCCTCCTGAAAATAAAAACTTCAGAAATCCTTTCAGATAGATTCTAAAGTAACAAGTCCTTTCATACTAGTTAGGATGGCAGAGGCCATGGCACTGTGTAGTGCAGAGGTTCAATTTAGAGTCAGAAGATTTTATCACTAAACATTGTATGAGACTAGAGAGGTACCTTTACTCTCTGGGCCTTGGCAATTTGACTTGTAAAACAGATACCATATCACTTTCACGCACGGCTATAGTTTTGCTGATGCAAATAAAAGCACCTGCTATGCTAAATGGTATTTAGTAAAGGTCCAATAACTATCAAATGTTGATTTTTTTGGCGGCTGGCCAGTAATGTCCAATAAATATCATTTTAAAGTATGAACCCCAATTTTTTTTTTTTTTGTCTTTTTTCGTGACCGGCAATGGATCGCAACCCTCAGTGTCACGCCCGGACTGGGACCGGCCACGGGATCGCAACCCTCGGTGTTGCCCCCACACCTCGCTCAGCCAGTGAGTGGGAACCGGTCTGTATGTGGGATCCGAACCCTCAGCGGGAGCGCTGCCGCACTTCCCAAGCAGCGCACCCACCGGGCCGGCCCCAACCCCAATCTTTATATCAAATTAAAACATGAATTCTTGTAATTAGATGTTTTCCACTATACTTTTAAATCTTCAATACAAAAAGCTATAGCTGAAAATATCATTTTCCTATGTTATTTTAATACCCTTCTATTAAATTTATTCAGAAATTCTGGAGTGAATAGAGGAGACGGTTGAACAAATTAGACTCAGTGCAAATAAAAAATATCTAACACCTGGCTTTGCAAATAGTAGGTATGCAGTAAAAGTTCCTTCCCTTCCCATCCATTCTCCTCAAAGCATTCATTACTACTTCATGCTCTCTGTCATTTCTCGAATCCTATTCTTGGCTGACATGAGCTGGATCATTAGGGTGTCAGTAGGTTTCTTTGCCCTACAAATCTCACCTCTCTGATATCAGTCTGTTAGTGTCTAGGCTCTGGTTAGGGATGCTGCACTGCATATCACACAGAGTGATCTCACTGTCAGCTATAATTCTGAGATTATAGGTTATGCAATCATTTTCTTTAAATCACATTTCAAAAGTGTAAGACTCACACTCTGATTTGACGAATAGGTCCATACTTCCCAAATATATCATACATTTCTTCAGCTGTGATTTTGTATGGCAAATTTCTTATATACAAAATTCGATTTACTTCTGGTGGAAGTCGAATCTAAAATAAGAAAATACACATTGTCATAATCAGGGGCAGGAATACTACCATTTAAAAAAAATTCTCAAAGGTACATAATAATAGAAAACCAAAAACAACAGGTAAATCTGATGTTACTGAAAATGGCATGATCTTCGGAAAAGCAACGGAGCACTGGTTCTAGGGAACATTATTAGTAGGAACTAATAAGGGGCTACTACAAAACCCAGGCTTCTGATCATTACAATTAAACAAGGATTTCCAGTCTCATTTATAAGTCCTAAATGCCTCAGACATATTTAGGAAAAAAACGAGGAAACTCTTCCTGTTTTCTCAACAATAAAATTCCACTGATTACCCTTCTCTGGTCTTCTCAGGGACTTGTTATATCAATGATCTCTCTTAAATTCACAGTCTTCCCCTCACCACTGGCTACTTCTATTCCTCATGTGAGCAGTTGCTCACATCCTGCCAATCCTTACACAAAACAAAATACTTATGTTGGTCCCTCTTCACTCATTCAGCATCTAAGTGCATTATTTATGTATACACCAGGGTAGGTAATAATAATAATACACAGTAAAGGAAAAAAGACAAGGTGCCTTCGCTGAACTTAACAGCTTGCTCTACTTACTATCCTATTTTGTTTTTTTTTCAGTCAAGCACCTGAAAAAGGAAGTCTATGCTCACTGCCTCATATTCTTTACTTCACTGACATTCAAACTTAACACAATCTGGCTTCCATTCCAGCAGTCTGCTAAAGTGCTTTTACTCACTCACTAAGACCTTTTAATTGCAATGCTTGATTCTCATCGTACTCAACTTCCCTGAGGCTTCAGTTGACTAGTCCCTCCTGACACTCTTATCTCCTAACTCTCTGGTTCTTTCTTAGTCTTCTATGACCTTAAAATATGTTCTTCCAGGGCCGGCCCGGTGGCACACTGCTACAGTGCGCCGCTTGGGAGCGCGGTGGC
>NW_007731329.1:15703-26712 GCF_000696425.1 Galeopterus variegatus | reverse complement strand
GGACCGGTCTCTACATGGGATCCGAACCCTCGGCGGGAGCGCCGCCACACTCCCAAGTGCCGCACTCTACCAAGTGCACCACCGGGCCGGCCCCACACGTTCATTTTTAATACAACCCGAACTCATTACACATTACTGGAAAAAAAGGCTGGACTTCAGCCTGGATCAAGTGGAAATGTGCTCGTGGGTAGGGTTATCTGTGAGCTGGGGCAGAATGATGGAAGGTGGCTGGAAGTGGAAGCTGGACCTTGCTTACAAATATGGGCTGCTTCTAGTGTAGGTGCTCTTGACACTTCCTCTCTTCACTTCATCATCTTCCTCTGGGAGATGTAGGGAAGTGTGCAGAGCAGTGGGAGCACTAAACTGCAAGCAGCAGATGGCCATATGCTTGTTAGTGGGGACAGTGGGCAGAGGTCCCACTTAGTTCCTGCTATGGTGTGATAAAGATGGACCCCTTGCCTCCATCTGTGTTCTAGCCACACAGTGCAACTGTGGTATGTTTAAGACTGTGGGCTGACTTTCCATCTGCCATAGTCAATGCATAGGCTCTAGGAAAGGCAGCAAATTCACGGGAAGGGGAGACACTTGCCCAGACTTGATGTAGGAAAAGATTACTGTCTGAGCTCTGCTCAGGGCTTGTGCTTCCTATCAAAGGTGACAGAATAGGTATAGGGTGCTGCAGGTGATTAGAGAGTGCCAGCATAAATGAATGCACTCACACTGTCAGGTTGTGTGGGCCCGATGAGGGATTTTGTAATATTCTTTACTCTCTGTGAATAGTCTTTACTGTTTGGACTTTTCATCATTTTCAAGAATGTATTAGGTATGAAAGTTGCGGACTGCCAAAAGGAAAAAACTTTGCCCCATTTTCCCAAAAATTCCACCTAGTTTTTCCTCTGGAATAAAAACATTAAAAGGTGATCTTATACTTTAGTCCCACGGTGTCATGCATATAGCAAGTACTAATATGCATTTGAAAGGTAGAGATCTACTTTCTCCTATCAGTTCTCTGCCACATACTTTCTCCAGGAAGCTCAAAATAAAAACTCTTTCTTCCTTTTACATCTTCTTAGGAACTGGAATAGAGACAGGCACTAACCCCATTTTAAAGACTCTCCGGGAGAGAGGGAGGGGGGAAGAGGAATGGGTAAAGGGTCATGAAAATCGACTACAATGTATATTGAGAAGTTAAAATAAAATAAAAAAGTAAAAATAAATAAATAAAGACTCTCCATCTCAAGTGCCCTGGCCCTAATTATTAACTTCATACTTTAAGAACCCACATTATATTCTGAATTTTTAAAAGCATGTATTTGGTACCTACTGTGTGTTAGACACTGAGCCAACATTATTTTCTTAATTGGTAGTAAAAATTTAGAGTAGGAATAAGAAAACCTAATCATGTAACTTGCCTCTTGGGCTTCAGTTTCTTCATGTGTCACACAGTGACATCAGGCTATATCATCTGCCCTATCTTACATGTGGTTTTAATAATCAAAAGAGGTAACAAGTATGAAAAAGCTTTAAAAAGTACAAAGTACCAAGTGTGCTATATGCCAGGTAAGGTGACCAATCATTACGATTTGCCTAGGACTGTCCAGGTTTTAGCACTGAAAAGTCCCATGTCCCAGAAAACCTGGTGGTACTGGGCAAACTAGGAAGGTTACTTACCCTAGTGCTAGGTGCCAAGTATGCAATAAAGCATAATAACAACTATGGAACAGGAACAGGAACAGAAAAACAGCTGTTTCTCAATCTATAATTTAGACCCAAGTTCCTGCACCCCAAACCTTTATGAATTTATTGAACAAACATATATTACATTCTTTCTATGTGACAGGCACTAGAGATACAATAGTGGAAATGACAAGCACCATCCCTTCAAGGAGCTTTTATTCAAGCAGGTGAAAGAAAATAAATAAATACAAAATAATTATAGACCATAAGAAATATAATAAAGAAAATAGAGAACTGTGACACAGACTAATGGGAAGAAAGAGAGCTACTTTAGCTAGGGTGGTCAATGAAAAGCTCTATGAAAAGGTGACACTGAAGCTGAGACCTGAAGAATGAGGAGCTAGTGAAAACCACTGTCTTTTATCAAATGCTCAGATAGAGGGACCAGGAGCACAACGGCCCTGAGCTACTCTGTACTCCTCTGAAGATGTCTTTCCTTTATAACTTGTCCTCTTGTTTTGTTTTTCCAAAACATTCTCTACCTTCACTGATTTAAACATCTCTTAATTGAGTACTATCAACAAATTTTATAATGTCTTCATAAATTAATCACAACCACACAATCATTTTCTGTATCATTCATTTATTTATATACATTGGGTGCTAACCAGGTATTAGGCACAAGAAGTGCTGTCAACACAGTGAAAAGAATATATGGTACCAGCCCTGGAGGAGCTCATAGGCTGCCAGGAAGACAGGTGAGTACACAGACAGCAAAATCACATGTTAACTAATAAGATATAAACAGAAGGTGTTATGGGAGCACAGAGAAGGGGTGGCTAACGCACACTGGGAAGGAAATAACAAGAAAGTACTTTCACAAACACTATCTAATTTGATCCCAACTAAAATTTTTTTTTTTTTAAATGACCGGTAAGGGGATCCTAACCCTTGACTTGGTGTTGTCAGCACCACACTCTCCAAAGTGAGCCAACTGGCCATCCCTATACAGGGATCCGAAACCATGGCTTTGGTGTTATCAGTACCACACTCTCCCAAGTGAGCCATGGGCCGGACCTCCAACTAAAATTCTTTTTTTTTTTTTTTTTTTTTTTTCTTTTTGTCTTTTTTCATGACCAGTAACGGGATCGCAACCCTCGGTGTCGCGCCCGTACCGCGACCGGCAACGGGATCGCAACCCTCGGTGTCGCGCCCGTACCGCGACCGGCAACGGGATCGCAACCCTCGGTGTCGCGCCCGTACCGCGACCGGCAACGGGATCGCAACCCTCGGTGTCGCGCCCGTACCGCGACCGGCAACGGGATCGCAACCCTCGGTGTCGCGCCCGTACCGCGACCGGCAACGGGATCGCAACCCTCGGTGTCGCGCCCGTACCGCGACCGGCAACGGGATCGCAACCCTCGGTGTCGCGCCCGTACCGCGACCGGCAACGGGATCGCAACCCTCGGTGTCGCGCCCGTACCGCGACCGGCAACGGGATCGCAACCCTCGGTGTCGCGCCCGCACCGCGCTCAACCAGTGAGCAGACCGGTCTCTATATGGGATCCGAACCCTCGGCGGGAGCACCGGCACACTCCCAAGCACCACACTCCACCAAGTGCGCCACCGGGCCGGCCCCCAACTATAATTCTTTAAGACAGGTTAGGAAGACTGTATTTCATAGATAACTGAAGCTCAGATAGGTTAAATATTTTGCCCAGTTTCACATGACAAGCAAATGCCCAGTTAATACATGAAACCAGGTCTAACAACCAATCTAGTAAATTTATCTTGCTGCCTCCATGTTAAAAGCTGAAAGGGCACCATACAGATTATCTGACACATGAAGAGAGAAAAAAAACAAAACTCTGAGCAACCTGTCACATGGCTAGTAACAGGGCCAGAAACAGAACCTTGTCACCTGATCCCCAAGTCTAGAATTTTCTGTATAGCATTCTTTGTATATCTAGAACAGGGTTTCTTAATCTAGGGCCCAAGTAATATATGCAAAACGGTGTGTGTGTTCTTCTGTGGAGAGAGTTCGAAGCTTTTATCAAATGTTCAAAGGACTGAGATCACCTAAAAAAGGACAGCTGGTCTATACCACTTTGGTTTTCTCCCGCATCTGAGTACCAATGATGATATATCTCAAGCTCTTTGTTTACTCTCTATAGGCACAGTGATGATTCGAAATGAGAATCCTCAAGATCTCATAGTCAAAAAGCCAGGAAGGAGCTCTCAGGTCATAAAAGAGAATTAAGAAAGAACTATTCCTGGGCTGGCCCGTGGCTCACTCGGGAGAGTGCAGTGCTGATAACACCAAGGCCCCGGGTTCGAATCCCACATAGGGATGGCCGGTTAGCTCACTGGGTGAGCGTGGTGCTGACAACACCAAGTCAAGGGTTAAGATCCCTTTACCGGTCATCTTTTTAAAAAAAATTTTAAAAAGAAAAAAGAAAAAAGAAAGAACTATTCCTCCTGAAAATAAAAACTTCAGAAATCCTTTCAGATAGATTCTAAAGTAACAAGTCCTTTCATACTAGTTAGGATGGCAGAGGCCATGGCACTGTGTAGTGCAGAGGTTCAATTTAGAGTCAGAAGATTTTATCACTAAACATTGTATGAGACTAGAGAGGTACCTTTACTCTCTGGGCCTTGGCAATTTGACTTGTAAAACAGATACCATATCACTTTCACGCACGGCTATAGTTTTGCTGATGCAAATAAAAGCACCTGCTATGCTAAATGGTATTTAGTAAAGGTCCAATAACTATCAAATGTTGATTTTTTTGGCGGCTGGCCAGTAATGTCCAATAAATATCATTTTAAAGTATGAACCCCAATTTTTTTTTTTTTTGTCTTTTTTCGTGACCGGCAATGGATCGCAACCCTCAGTGTCACGCCCGGACTGGGACCGGCCACGGGATCGCAACCCTCGGTGTTGCCCCCACACCTCGCTCAGCCAGTGAGTGGGAACCGGTCTGTATGTGGGATCCGAACCCTCAGCGGGAGCGCTGCCGCACTTCCCAAGCAGCGCACCCACCGGGCCGGCCCCAACCCCAATCTTTATATCAAATTAAAACATGAATTCTTGTAATTAGATGTTTTCCACTATACTTTTAAATCTTCAATACAAAAAGCTATAGCTGAAAATATCATTTTCCTATGTTATTTTAATACCCTTCTATTAAATTTATTCAGAAATTCTGGAGTGAATAGAGGAGACGGTTGAACAAATTAGACTCAGTGCAAATAAAAAATATCTAACACCTGGCTTTGCAAATAGTAGGTATGCAGTAAAAGTTCCTTCCCTTCCCATCCATTCTCCTCAAAGCATTCATTACTACTTCATGCTCTCTGTCATTTCTCGAATCCTATTCTTGGCTGACATGAGCTGGATCATTAGGGTGTCAGTAGGTTTCTTTGCCCTACAAATCTCACCTCTCTGATATCAGTCTGTTAGTGTCTAGGCTCTGGTTAGGGATGCTGCACTGCATATCACACAGAGTGATCTCACTGTCAGCTATAATTCTGAGATTATAGGTTATGCAATCATTTTCTTTAAATCACATTTCAAAAGTGTAAGACTCACACTCTGATTTGACGAATAGGTCCATACTTCCCAAATATATCATACATTTCTTCAGCTGTGATTTTGTATGGCAAATTTCTTATATACAAAATTCGATTTACTTCTGGTGGAAGTCGAATCTAAAATAAGAAAATACACATTGTCATAATCAGGGGCAGGAATACTACCATTTAAAAAAAATTCTCAAAGGTACATAATAATAGAAAACCAAAAACAACAGGTAAATCTGATGTTACTGAAAATGGCATGATCTTCGGAAAAGCAACGGAGCACTGGTTCTAGGGAACATTATTAGTAGGAACTAATAAGGGGCTACTACAAAACCCAGGCTTCTGATCATTACAATTAAACAAGGATTTCCAGTCTCATTTATAAGTCCTAAATGCCTCAGACATATTTAGGAAAAAAACGAGGAAACTCTTCCTGTTTTCTCAACAATAAAATTCCACTGATTACCCTTCTCTGGTCTTCTCAGGGACTTGTTATATCAATGATCTCTCTTAAATTCACAGTCTTCCCCTCACCACTGGCTACTTCTATTCCTCATGTGAGCAGTTGCTCACATCCTGCCAATCCTTACACAAAACAAAATACTTATGTTGGTCCCTCTTCACTCATTCAGCATCTAAGTGCATTATTTATGTATACACCAGGGTAGGTAATAATAATAATACACAGTAAAGGAAAAAAGACAAGGTGCCTTCGCTGAACTTAACAGCTTGCTCTACTTACTATCCTATTTTGTTTTTTTTTCAGTCAAGCACCTGAAAAAGGAAGTCTATGCTCACTGCCTCATATTCTTTACTTCACTGACATTCAAACTTAACACAATCTGGCTTCCATTCCAGCAGTCTGCTAAAGTGCTTTTACTCACTCACTAAGACCTTTTAATTGCAATGCTTGATTCTCATCGTACTCAACTTCCCTGAGGCTTCAGTTGACTAGTCCCTCCTGACACTCTTATCTCCTAACTCTCTGGTTCTTTCTTAGTCTTCTATGACCTTAAAATATGTTCTTCCAGGGCCGGCCCGGTGGCACACTGCTACAGTGCGCCGCTTGGGAGCGCGGTGGCACTCCCGCCGAGGGTTCGGATCCCACATACAGACCGGTTCCCGCTCACTGGCTGAGCGAGGTGTGGGTGCAACACTGAGGGTTGCGATCCCGTTGCCGGTCCGGTCCGGTACGGTACGGGCGCGACACTGAGGGTTGCGATCCGTTGCCGGACATGAAAAAAGACAAAAAGGAAAAAAAAAAAGTTCTTCCACAGGGCTTTATCTTTAGACTTCTTTTCTTGACCCACTGTACACTCTTCTTGACTCTACACACTCTCTGGTCTCTAAGCCAACCTCATGGTTTCCTCAGTAAACTGATGACTCTTCAAACATGTATCTCTCACCCAGATCTCACTCCTATGCTTATTAACATATTGTTACATACTAAACATAAACTTGCTTAATAACTATTTATTACATTGAAAACTCTTTTAGGCTGAGTATTATATAAATAGAATAGTAAGATACTTATTCCCTGCCCTCAAACTAGTAGTAGCAATAAGTGGTAAACAAATACTTACAATAAAGTTTTAGATTTCAAGATTCAAGGTTAAGTTCAAACAGATGATCAACACTGCCAGATGATCATAATACTATTAAATTCTCTAGTAAATTTGCTTTCTCACTCCACAAAACACTGTATCACACTTTCTCTTCTCTCCTCAAACCTTACCACCACCACTCCCTCTAACATCTGGGTTGGGTGTACCCTCTTCCCTGCCCATACCAGGAGATGACCCTGCTCTTGCTTCTTGGAGAAAATAGATATGACTAAATGGTAAGTATATTCCCACCACTAAACCTACCAAAGTAAATTCATCTATATCTACCCACTTTCCCTTTATGACTATGCCAGCCCTTCATCTACTCAAAACCTTCACTCCTGAACTTAACCCATTTTTTCCCCATGTCCTGTTTCTCCCACTCTCCTGGATCGTTCTCACTGGCATAAAAATACACCTTATATCACACATCTTTAAAAAGTCACATCTCCGAGGGCCGGCCCGTGGCTCACTTGGGAGAGTGTGGTGCTGATAACACCAAGGCCAAGGGTTCAGATCCCATATAGGGATGGCCGGCTGGCTCACCTGGGAGAGTGTGGTGCTGACAACACCGAGTCAAGGGTTAAGATCCCCTTACCGGTCATCTTTAAAAAAAATAGTCACATCTCCCAATCTCTCTACTCCCTATTCACATGAAAGCTCGTGGAAAGGGCTGTACTTGCCGTCTCCATTTTCTCAACTTCCACTATCTTTGCATCCCACTGCAACCAAGTTTTCATCCACTGAAATTATTCCTATCATCAAGGTCACCAAAAGTCTCCATCTCAACATATCCAATGGTCAATTATCTGTCTTTATCTTATACCTCTAAGCACCTTACAGTTGACTACTCTCTTTTTTTCTAGGTTTCCACAATACCCCACTCTCTAACACTATAAGCAGAAGAACTTGTTTCACTCACTGCTGTATCTCAATACCTAAGACTAGTGTCTGGCACACAGTACGTGTTCAGTAAATATAAGTGATGCATTTTTTCCCATTTCGCAAGCCAGGTGCTCGAAAAACACTGTTAATACATTAATGAAAGATCTAAAAAAGCTCCCTGATCTGAGAATTCCAGGTTCTAATGGTGGGTGAACTATTATTTATTGAGGATTCGTCTGTACTATTAACTTTTAGGCCGAGAAGATTTTAATGCCCTGTCCCAGGCGCAGGTCAAGCAACAGAGGCTGCAGGGCTAACGTTACTACTGACACCATCACCGACTCCGGTGGAGACTGAACGAGCTCTCAAGAGCGGTGGGGGCGGAAACGTGGCTCAAGGCGCATACCCGAGGATGGGGCCGAGACAGAGTACCCACTGATGGAATAAGAAATTCTGGGCTTCCCCGCCCCGGGGACGGCAGAGGGGCAAGAATGCTCTGATCCACACCGCCAAGTCAAGCAGCGAAGGCCGCCCCCTCCTCCGCAGACGGCCGCGATACTCACGTTCGCCCTCTTGGCCGCTTGCATCGCCATCTTGGCGGGCTGATGAGGTTACCGCTGCAAGTGCTGGAATTGCTCCGGACACCTCCGGAGTTGGCTCGTCTTCGAGAAACACCGCGTCAGATCCAGGACATCAACACCCAGGCTCCACCGGAAGCTGTCTCAGCACCGCCGGAACACCGTCGTCTCACGCCGAGACGTGCTGACGTAATCCTCTCTCAGAAAGACTCCCAGTGCCCAACGAGCCGACGATACTCGTGAGGCCGGAAATCCCAACAGGCAACGCGCTTCCGGGTTCTGTGAAGAGGGGGCGGGGCGTGGGCCCCCAAAGGGGAGGTGTTCCGGTCGGGGCGGCCCTGAGTGTGGGGGCGGGGCCTGAGATGGGCGGGACAAGGTGGGGCAGGGCCCAGGTGAGCGGCGGGAGTAAGCGGGACGCGCAGTCAGGTGTTGGGGACGCGAGGGTGAGCCTGGGAGTCTGCAGCGTTCTGGCGGCGTGCGTCGTGGCCGACTGTTAACTACCGCGAACCCTCGGCCCTGCTTAGGCTGAGCATCGGCAGATTGGGCCTCTCCTGTCATCTCCGTGGCGACGCCCGAACCGAATTCCACCTCACCCCTGCCCCGGCGGCCCCAGCCGCACTAGGGCCGCCCACAATTAGCGTGTTGTTCTTCAAGTCCATTCTTTATTTCCTTAGACCAGATTTACACGGATCAAATGACAAGGCAGACCTGGGAGTAGCACTGGTCTCTTGCCTGAGTATTGGGAGTTTTCTCCAAGTTTGCTCTGAGAAGGCCTGAGGCGGCTGTGTCCTGTACTGCCCCCTCCTCCTTCACTGGGACAGCTCCAGGATGATTTTGCCCACGTTCTTGTTTGACTCCATGTACTCATGGGCCTCTTGGATTCTAGTTACTGGGTAGACTCTGTCCAGCACTGGCAGTAGACGTTGGGGGCCCTCCGTGGAGAAGTGGGGCAGAATTTGCTCCGTGAAAGCCTTCACCAGCATTTGCTTGTACTAAGATAAGGAAAAAAAGAGACCATCAGCCTGGAGAGAGGCCTACCTCGCCACTTCCCCCTCCTGCTTAGCATTTCAGTTCTCTTTGAAACTGTACACATCTGAAAAAGCACGCAGGGCCCCCTACCCCTTCACTTCCCAGCATGAAAGTGCATGTCCTCAAATGTGTAACCTCTGTTCTGTACCAGGTAAAGACTGAAGCCTGGAGTAAAATATTATTGTCACTGACAGCTTAAGGACTGTTTTTAAATAAAAATGTCATGCAGAAGGCAGCCACAGACTTACACACAGGCTCAGTGCAAAAGGAAGCTTAAGCTCTGCTATCTCCCAGTAGGTGTGAAACCCTACAGTAGGAAACATTCCCAAAGCTGATGCCTGTTAGAATGCCACAGAGAAGATTCCAGGAACGTGTGATCTGTTGAAGGTAGAGGCTTACAGTACTTACTAACCTAAGAGGCTTTTTTAGCACACTGAAAAGAGTTCCACCTTTGAAAACAAAGTCTTGGAACTGTTAGACTTCCTAATGTGGCCAATGCTTTGTTCTTTCTGTTAGAAAGTTGAGATAATATATGAAGTATTAGCTACACTCTTTCCAAGATGCTGAAACTTCTATCGACAAATCTGAATTAGTTCTCTGAAATCAGGTTACCTATTTATCCACAGGGGGACAGATATCTTCATAGTCTCCCTAACCTAAGATGTGACAGAGCTTCCTTTCTGGGGCAATGTAAATGAACCACACATTTCTGGGTAATAGTTAAATCATGTTTTCTTTTCATTCATCACTCACCTTTTTGTCTCTAGATCTCAGCAGGCTGGTAATAAGACTTCCTCGTTTAAAAAGTAGCTTTGAAAACAGAGGCCCACTGATGTCAGCTCCTCCCATCAGACCATAGAGAACCCAGCGACCATCAAAAGCCAGACACTTGACATTCTTCTCCCAGTAGGATCCACCTATGCAGTCTAGAATAAGGTGAACTCCAACACCTTCCACAGAAAACATAGACTTGTGATACCAGTCAGACACAGAAAGCTTGGTGCAAAATAAGATTCTACAGTATATTTGGGGAAATGTGGGTATAAATAAATACAGGTGCAAGTGGTAAATTTATGGGTTAAAACTAGACACACACACTGCTCATAGAAACTTGATTGTTAAAGGAGTTTAGGTAGCATATGTGATAGGTAGTTCATCTTTTAGGATCCCTAGCCCCAGCAAGAGGGAAATGACCTGGTATCTCCTTTTACCCCCAAACAAGGACAGTCCCACTGGCACCTAGGCATCAGTGAGAACAGAACAGGGGAGGCCCACCCCAGGCTACAGAGCAGGCTAATTGTTCACATCTAAGTTATCAAGCATCTGCACTGGGTTATCTGCATCATAATATGCTTGCTAACTTTGCTTTCATCCCTCCTTTTCTACTCATGAAAAATAAAAAGGGATGAGCAGAAACATACATGTTTGGCTTTGGAATACAGAGGCACACACCTCTACTCATCCATTAAGGGAGTATGAACAGCTATGATCCCCACTATCATCAGTTCCAAACTGGTCTCTGCCCCAGGCATCCTGTTAACTGACTGTGGAGTCGCAGGTTGGGAAGAGGTCCTGGATAATTTTAGGCCAACTCTGTGTGATTATCCAGTTTCTTTTTTTTTTTTTTTTTTTTTTTTTTTTTTTTTTTTTTTTC
>NW_007731329.1:0-15329 GCF_000696425.1 Galeopterus variegatus | reverse complement strand
GCAAGCCTCGGTGTTGCTCCCACGCCTCGCTCAGCCAGTGAGCGGGAGCCGGTCTGTATGTGGGATCCGAACCCTCGGACGGGAGCGCCACCCTGCTTCCCAAGCAGCGCACTATCCAGCGCGCCACCGGGCCGGCCCCTCCAGTTTCTAAAGTTGTGTATGAATCATATCATTTGAAGAATGCACATGGAAACCATCTTAGACCTAAATACTGACTGCCTGTCTCCAGTGGTCAAACACCAGAGTCCTAGAATTTGGCCAGGGCAGCTATTCAAGATCGACCCTGATCACTGGCAACCTTGGTGCTGGTAGGGATTTTATTTAATCATCTCTTAAATTCCTGCTGGGCTACAGAAGCAGTTGTTTACCTTTGGTGAATTTCAATGTTGCTTCAGAAAAGTCCTCTTCTTTGTAATTGAATCCAGCAACTGCTCCAAGCTTTTCTGCCATTTGAATCTTATGCTGGGAGCCAGCTGTGACCAGAGGAATAGCTCCAGCCATCTGGGCGAGTTGGATGGCAGCTGTGCCCACCCCACTCGATCCTGCATGGATTAGCACAGTTTCTCCAGCCTGAATGTTTCCTGGGACAGAAATTACAGGAATGTTCTCTTTACTTTGCAACTGCTGCACATTCCCTACACTGGCATATTCTACCATGATCACCTGGCCTTTGGACCAAATGCCAAATCTCTTGCTTTCTTAAGAGAGCATACTGACAGTTCTTTTTTGTCTCATTGCCTCTGGTCAAAGTGGGAAATAACCTTTTGAAACAGGGCTATTAGAAGCCACATTCATAATCTCTGTTTTATCTTTGAAATAACACCAAAATGCACATCTTTGATCTACACCTGTATAAGTAAGAATAGCCACTATTCTGTCACCACCTTAAGCCAGTCCTTCTTTAGCCTGAAGGCTAAAAGGCTCCATATGGTCTCACAGATCCAGGCACTACACACAGCCACCAGACTCCTCCTCCTAAAATGGAGCTTTCATTATGTTACTTCTACCTTAAAATGTAAAATGATTCTCCATTGGCTTCTGTATTGAGTCTAGACAGCCTGGCATTCAAGGCCACTATACTCTGGCCCTAGCCTCATCTTTCAAAAATGTCAATAGTCATCTTTTGCTTCTGAGTGGAGCAGCTTGTTTCACCTTAACACTCTTTCTTAGGCCCCGTTGGCATTCCTTCTGTCCATTACAACTCTCATCATCCTTCAAGGCCTTCTCTTCCAAAAAGCCTTTTCTGACCACCCTTACCCACACCAACTTGAGTCACTATTATAGTTAGAGACAGTGCTACCCTTCTGAACTCTATGGTTGTCTGATTCTTGTGCATGTGTCATTTTCCCAGTTACACTGAGCTCTATAAAGGAAAGGACAAAGTCTTCTTAGCCTCCCTCACATGAGCTCTTGGCCTCAGTGGGACTGGGGAGGAATAAAAGAGTCGACTGACCAGTCCCTTCTGCTGCACTGGGGCCCTCAAAGAGAAGCTCAGCACGATTTAGGGGAAGCTGGGACTGCTGCTGGCTCACAGTGTTAAGATGTGCACAGGACTTCTATCTGCTAATCATGTTTCTCAGCCTCAACATCAAACCATTCCAGTGTGGTTTGAGGACCTGACATTACTGGTGATACAAGAGGGTAGGGTGTGGAGGCTGGTTGTAGATAAGTGGCCAGGCCAAAACTACCCTGGAGGACTGCTGGGGTTTGAGGTAGCTGGGGTTTGAAGCAGTTGAGCCACATTGTATTGAGTGAGCATGGTGGACCTCCTCACCCAAGAGATGTAACAGCTGGAAAGCGGTGAGCCAGGCCTCTGGGATGGCTGCAGCCTGGGTCAGGGTCAGTCCCTCTGGGATGGGCATGAGGAGCCCTTCAAGGACAGTGACATACTGAGCCTGGCCCCCTCCCGGCAGCAGAGCCATGGCTGAGTCCCCGATCTTCCAGTGCCCCTGGCAGCCAGGCCCCAGCTCTGCCACATGTCCAGATGCCTCGAGTCCCAAAATGCTGCTGGCTCCTGGGGGCGGGTCATACCCCCCTCGTCTCTGCAGAGAAAGGGGTGCATTAAGTGGTGAGTGTGATCAGAAGTCTGTGTGTCACCATCACTGGCCCCTCTTCCAATATCTCCCCTTATTCTCAGACAGAAAATTCAGGATGAAATCTGGTTTTGTAAGTCAGGAAAAGGGAGAGGAGAGGTCATTTGTTTTGTGCAATTAAGAGACTGTAAATCGCATAATTAGTGGATCTCATGACTGGTAGGGTCCTTAGCTATTCACATCATCTAAACTCCTAGTTTCATAAATGAAGAAACTGAGATGGCCGGCCCGTGGCTCACTCGGGAGAGTGCGGTGCTGATAACACCAAGGCTGCAGGTTTGGATCCTATATAAGGATGGCCGGTTAGCTCACTGGCTGAGCGTGGTGCTGACAACACCAAGTCAAGGGTTAAGATCCCCTTACCGGTCATCTTTAAAAAAAAAAAAAAAAAAATGGCGAAACTGAGGCCTGGGCAGGGAAATGCCTTGTCCAATGTCACAAAGTAAATTAGTAGCAGAACTAGGAACAAAACTGCAGACTCCTTAATGATGGTCCCACTCCTCCCAGTCCTCAGAAGCTTTAAGACCAGAAGGTCTTAACCAAACCAGGAGTGTGCATCAGAACCACCTGAGGGGCTTTTTCAAAGTAGGCTTGCCTGGCCTCATATTTATTTTGAAAAAGTGCCCCAGTTGACTCTGATGCACATTTCTGAATGACCCCAAGCAATGCAGCTGACCCAGTTTAGCCAGTGAATAGCAGAAGAAAAGTCTAAGAGTACTGTCCTCTGCCAGATCTGGGACCCTCAGAGTGGACAGTGTTAAACTTTTAAAGCAATAAAGACCTCAACTTGAATCACATCTCCTCTGATTATAGGTGTTGTCGCCTTGGGCATATTGCTTAACCTCCCTGACCCTCAGTTTCTTCATCTGTGGAATATAAACGGTGAACAGCCACACCCCCTCAACAAATGGTAGTTCCCTTCTCCTTATCTGGAGGCCTGAGCAGCCTGTGGAGGAACACAGGGGGATTCCGCTTTGCAAATGTCCCCTTATTTTGTTTTGTGTAAACAAAGGGGCCAACTGGTTTTAGGTCTCCGGACCCCCAAGCACACTTGTCCTCATGAGTGTTACTGGCAGTGCCCTAGGTCCCTCCGTCATGTGTCTTGTGAATGTTTACTGAAGGCTGCTGTGAGTGAGCCCCTGGGGTGCCCCTGCACCAGCTGCTGCTGACCCCTGGGTACCTGGATTAAGTCCGCTCGGTTTAGGGCGCTGGCCGCCACCTGCAGGAGGACTTCACCCTCTCCGGGGCTCGGCTTGGCCACCTCCTTCAGGTAGAGGTTTTCTGGTCCTCCCGGCTTGTCAAAGTGCACTGCTAACATGATCCTTGAGGACACAGGACAGGGACACGCGGGGCAGGGAGCCCCGAGGTTCTTCGCGGAGGAACGCAGCGACAAGCCGGCATTGCAGCGCCCCCCGCAGGCCCGCCACCTGGCTTCGCAGGTCTCCACCCTACCTGGCTCCCGCCCCTGCCCTCCTTCCTGCGAGGTCCCCTGCCGCCTTCAGACTGATCCCACAGGGGACACAGATCCGAACGGCGTGAGTTGGATGGCCGTCCAGGGCTGGATGAAGCCGTGCAGGAAAACACTGAAGAGCACTCCCTCTGGGTTGGAAACCCTCAGCCCTGCCCATCCCGGGTCACTGGAGCCCCTGTGAGTTACTTACTCCTGGCCGGGGGCCCCTTCCTCTGCTCTAGGCGGCGCTGCGCGGCCCCAGCTCCTATGGGTCCTGGTAGCACAACCCCAGAGCCCCGGAGACTGACTCGGCTGCACCGGAGGGCTGGACTCTGGACAGGCCCACGGGAGGGGCTAAGCAGAACCAACCCTTCCCTTGTTCTTTACCTCCTTCCTCGTTGAAAATGCAGAGCTAGTGACTTGCAAATCAGGTTTTCTTTTCCTTTTACCCTGTGGAAACTAGTCTTCCTATCAGCTTGGGAGGAAAAGCTATTCCAGCTCTCTCTAGGGAACTAGACCCAACCTGTTGGCAGGCGGATGGGTCCATCCTATAGTCAGGCTGGGCTCTCAGCCCACGTGTGCTGCAGGTCTGGCATGCCGCCCTCCCTGTGGACAGGCATCTTGAGTACGCGTGTGCAAGCAGGGTGCTGCTGCGAGAAAAGAGAGAGGAGCAGTGGGGAGAAAGGGAGGTGAAACGCAGCCCTGGGAGCCTTAGCACTTCCCCTCGTCCTCCTGACAGTGCTCGGGGAGAAGGGCGGACAGGGGCGTGCTGCCCAATGAGGCCGTTTTGACTGGTTAAAAGCTGTAGCCATAGGCTACATTAGGGCTTTTCAACCTTGGCACTATTGACATTTTGGACTTAGAGAGCTCTTTGTTGTGAGAGTTTGTCCTGTGCATTCTAGGATGCTTAGCGGCATCCCTGGCCTCCACCCATAGATACCCATACACTCCCCGTCCAGTAACGACAATAAAAAGTGTCTCCAGTCATTGTCAGACGTCCCCTAAGGGGCCCCAGTTGAGAACCACTGGGTTAGAAGTATTAAAATAAAAATCTTAGACAAATTAAATTTAACAGTTTAATTTGAGGAAAGAGCAATTCACAAATCGGGCAGCCCCCAGAATCAGAAAGGATTCAGAGCACTCTATGGTTGCCACATGGTCAAAGATTTATAGACAGATAAAGAGAAGTGACATACAGAAAATGCAAGTGTAATTGGCTGAGACTTAGCTACTTGTTACAAGACTTAGTCTGTTTACACATCAATTTAGGCTACAGTTCACTGTGTCTGAAGAAACCTTTGGGCCAAACTTAATTTAACAGATGAATACACATATGTGTGCACCTGTGAAAAACAAGCTAGGTAACATCTTTTTGTAGTGCCTTATAATTTACCACCTCTTTTGGATCCTCTTACAAGCCAGCCGCCGAACAGATGAATACACATATGTGTGCACCTGTGAAAAACAAGCTAGGTAACATCTTTTTGTAGCGCCTTATAATTTACCACCTCTTTTGGATCCTCTTACAAGCCAGCCGCCGAAACCAAAAACAAAACCTTTACCACCTTTTCACATGTATTCTTTCATTGGATCTTTATAACACTTTATTAAAACGGAACTGAGAGGCCTGGCTGGTTAGCTCAGTTAGAGTGAGGTGATATGACACCAAGGTCAAGGGTTTGGATCCCGGTACCTGCCAGCTGCCAAAAAAAAAAGTCATTAAGTTTCTATCCACAATCTGGAAGCTAGTAGACTATCATCTATTGATTGGAAGAAAAGGACTGTAACCCAATAGTCTTGCACCCTCTTATATCCAGTTAAGATATAATTCACTGGTCAAGGCAAAAAATATATTTGAGGATATGTAAGCATCCGAAGAGAAGATACATCATCCAGACACCCATCTGTCAGTGTTTGAGGAAATGCGCTAACCAAATAACAAATGCCCTAGAACAGAGGCAGATGGAGAGAAAATAGTTGTAAACAAAGTTTGCAAAAATATTTAGCATTAAAACTGATTGAATAAAAAACAACAAACCTGAATGGATAAGGATAGATGAGGAATATGTAATGTAAGTGCTAGATAAGAACTTTTGTAATATAAGGAGTTACTTTAAGGGAAATTCTATCCTAGAATGTTCCAGCGCCTTTAAAAAAGTGTGTGTGGGCGGGGGTGAATAGTAATAATAAACACTAAGTATACTAAACTGTCCCAGCAAAACTTCGAGTTGAGAGTTGAAGGTCCTAAAGATTTTATCTTATTGTTGAGTGCCTCGATGTGGAAAATATTCAAGGGAGGGGGGATACATTTGCATTTTTTTCTTTGTCCTGGGTTCCTGGCACAACACTGTAAAACCCTCGGAATTTCCTAAGTGACAGGAATGTCTTTTTTTATTCATATCTAGCTCTTACTGAGTTTATGCTAATGAGGTGACTTAGGGTGGAGCCGCTGTACAGTTTAAGCATGGGCTGGTCACCAGAGACCAAATGATTAAAGGATTGAACTTTCAGCCTGCTCATGGACCTCTGGGAAGTGGAACAGGGGCTAGAGATTAAGCTCTATAAAGACTCTTGAACAGTAAGATTTCACAAGCTTCTCCGTTGGTGAACACATCCTCATGCCAGGAGAGTAGCATACCCCAACTCCATGGGGATAGGAGCTTCTGCACTTGGGACCCTTCTGGACCTAGCTCTATACCTCTTCATTTGGCTGTTTGAGAGCTACCAACCCCCACTCCCTTTTTATTGAGAGTGTTAAATAAAAATTACTGGAAGCCACTGTTTTGGACTAAGTTCCTGCACTAGGCCTCAACGGAGCAAACTAAAAATCAAAATAGAGTCACCCCTGCTAAGTTCCGGGTCACTTGGTTTGTGGTCTGACCTTCAGAGAAGTCAAGACAAAGAGATAACAGCCAATTCCCTAAACAGACCAGTTTTTTTTTTTTCTTTTTCCTTTTTGTCTTTTTTCGTGACCCGCAACGGATCGCAACCCTCAGTGTCGCGCCCGTACCGGACCGGGACCGGCAACGGGATCGCAACCCTCGGTGTTGCCCCCACACCTCGCTCAGCCAGTGAGCGGGAACCGGTCTGTATGTGGGATCCGAACCCTCGGCGGGAGCGCCACCACTGTAGCAGTGCGCCACTCTCAGCCAGTGAGCGGGAACCGGTCTGTATTTGGGATCTGAACCCTCGGCGGGAGCGCCACCACTGTAGCAGTGCGCCACTGGGCCGGCCCCAAACAGACCAGTTTTAATCTTCAATAGGTATGATAATGAAGTTCCCTCTGCTTTAATTCTTACATGAAAGAAATAGCCTGAAAAAACCTGATGTTAACTAGTCAGTTATATTTCTGTCCTTCTGTCTTCCTGTTCCCACCTTAACAAGAAAGTACTCTGAAATAACCAATCCACTTTTTGTTCTTTGTTTCTGTTTTCTCCAGACATTTTCCATCTATAAAATCAAACTCCTCTGCTGAGCTGATTGGAACACTCATTCTGTTTTACGGAATAAAGTGTTGCCAGAATCTAGAAAAAGAATAAAAGCCAATTGAGCCCTCTAAATAAATCTATTGTAGTTGTGTTCTCACTAGTCTCCACCTTGCCCAAAATTCCACCTTCTGACAACACAAGGCAAACACCACTTTATTTAAAAAATTTTTTTTAATTTTAACACTTACTTGTACACATTTGTGGGGTACAGTGTGTTACTTCAATACATGCATATACTGCGCAATGATTCACTCAGGGTAGATATTATAGTTTTGTTCCCTTAGTACACTCCTCCTCCCCCTTACCATCCTCCCCTCCCCCATCTACTTCTGTGAGAACCACTTGTTTTTTAAGTTCTGCCTATGAATGAGGTCATGCAACATTTGTCTTTCTGTGCCTGACTTACTTCAGTTAACATGAAAGGTTTCCGGTTCCATCCATATTGCTGCAAATGATAGGATATCTTTTTTTCTTTTTTTAGCATTTTATTTATTTATTTTTGGTGGCTGGCAGGTTCAGGGATCCGAACCCGTGACCTTTAGTGTTCCAATACTGCGCTCTTACCAACTGAGCAAATGGCCAACCTCATTTATTTTTATAGCTTAATAGTATATCATTGTGTAAGTGTTACCGAATTAGGTTCTTGCTGAAATGAACAAAGTACCCAACAGAATTTAAGGCAAACAACACTTTATTCAAAAGAGATAGACTTATGCATAAGGGAGACAACAATTGAAAAGCAGTCTCTCTGCAAGAAGTTGGGGAAGGGTTTTTATTTTTATTTTTATTTATTTATTTTTAAAATGTATTTATTGAATCAAAATCGATTATACGTATTTTGGGGGTTGAACATTGAGATATGTTGATCAAATCAATATTACTAGCATATATATTGTTACAAATCGTTAAATATTCTTTTTTTTTTTTTTTTCCCAAAAGATGACCGGTAAGGGGATCTTAACCCTTGACTTGGTGTTGTCAGCACCACGCTCACCCAGTGAGCTAACTGGCCATCCCTACATGGGATCCGAACCCGTGGCCTTGGTGTTATCAGCACCACACTCTCCCGAGTGAGCCACAGGCCGGCCCGTTAAATATTCTTTATGCCCCTTGTCCAACCTCTCTCTATCCCCCTCTTCCTCCCCCCTCACCCCTCTAGTTACCCTAGATTTCTTCTCATCTTCTGAAAGAATAATGGTCACTCTGTTGATTTGTTGCATAGATGATCTGTCCAATGCTGAGAGGTGTGTTCAGGTCCCCCAATATTATCATAGAGCAGATGCTTCTTCTGTCACTCTGAAATGGGTTTTGTGGAGAGAGATGTCCTCTTCTTTTGTCTCTGCTGGTGACTCTTCTTGTGTGAATGCACTACAGTGGTTGGTGGACCATCTGCGTGGTGGTTGTGGCGTCTAGCAGCTTTCACGGCAGCCATGGTTATTGTGGTGGCTGTGGTGGGCCACCAAAAGGAGGTGATGTTTTTGCCATGCTCCTTGGCGGTGCCTGGTTTGGGGGTGTGTCTGGTCCCCTTCTCCATGCCTCTGGTCCCCTTCTCCATGCCTCTGGTCCCTGGGCGGGCGGCAAGGCGCTGGCTCCATGTGCCTGGTTGTGGGAGGAGGGTCCAATCCCCTTCTCCATGCCTTGGGTCACCGGGCAGGCCCTGAGGTGCTGGCACAGTGTGCCTGGTTGTGGGAGGGCAGTCCTGTCCCTGGGGAAAGGTTTTTAAAGGCAAGCTGTCCCTTCATTTACATCAACATCTTCCCTTGATGATTTCTGATATCTTCACGTGGTGGTGGTGGTGGGGGGGTCATTTCCAGGAGTATCCTGCCTGCAACTCCCAAAGGGGTCTCAAGGTTAACCTGTAATTTAGTTTTTACAGTCACAGAGAAAGAATGGGTAGATAATGATAAGTTTTAAGTAAAGAGCAAGCCTTGGGAAAGAGGTTTTGCAACTCTGTGAAATCTGTTCCCTTCTTATCTCATTTTATTTTTACCAGGCGATTAAGCCCAACCAGTCTTGTTCAGTTACTTTTATCAGGGCCATGGGGTAATCACCTGCCCTGGGATCTCATGACTGAGGAGTAGAAAAGTAATAAAGTGTCCTCTGCAGGGAAAATGGAGTCAGTTTGGTTCATAGACCTAGCCCTATCCTGTCTCATATAGTTTTGATTTCTCTTTTGATCTCTCATACCCACCTTCCTATTTACAAGCATTTCACTAAAGTTTTTTTTTATCTCTGGGCTGGCCGGTATGGGGATCCAAACCCTTGACCTTGATATTACAAGGTTATTCTCTAACCAATTGAGCTAACTGGCCAGGCCTGTCTCATATATATACCACAGTTTTTTATCCATCCATCCATTGATGGGTATTTAGGTTAATTCCATCTCTTGGCTATTGTGAATAGCATTGTGATGAACATGGGGTACAGGAGTCTTTTTGATATATTGATTCCATTTCCTTTGGATATATACCCAGTAGTGGTATAGCTGGGTCTTAAGGTAGATCTACTTTTAGTTTTCTGAAGAACCTCCATACTGTTTTCCACTATGAGTGTACCAATTTACATTCCTCCAACAATGTCGGAGGATTCCCTCTTCTCCAAGTCCTCTCCAGCATTTGTTATTTTCATTCTTTCTTTCTTTTTTTTTTTTTTCTGACTTTTTGATAAAAGCCATTCTAGCTGGGGTGAGGTGATACCTCATTGTGGTTTTAATTTACATTTCCCTGATGATTAGTGTATTGTGGGAGTCCCAGATCCGAAAGGGCACTCACATAGTGTTTGCCTGTTCCAAAGAAACTCACCCAATATTACAATAGGTAAAGACATCAGTTTATTAGACTTATGGGAGGTGCTGATGGTGGCCAGTCAGCTAGAAATCTGCGCTGCCATGGGGTACATATAACAGTTGTATAGTGAACAGATCAAAGGAGAAGTGTAAATCATTTTCATCCTTATGCGTAGACCCTCACCCAACTCAGAGCTCACAGGAGATCTGGCTGAGTAGATAGGTTAACCCCTCCTGGCACCAGGGTAGTTAACACTAGTGTTCTAACTCCATTTACATGCTTATTCATTTACTCAGGGTTCCTACTTCCTACTGTCTTCGATTTGTCTTAGAGGATACCTGTCTTTCCTTGGGTAAACTACCTTGGCCAGGGGTAGTTTCCCAGAGGGAAGGGGGAACTCTGGCATGCACGGGGAGGGTGGATAGGTCTATGTCCTGCATTTACCTTACAATTAGTGATACTGAGAAATGTCTGTTCAAGTCCTTTGCCCATTTTTAAATTGGGTTTTTTTGTTGTTGTTGAGTTGTTCAACTTCCTTATACATTTTGGATACTAGCCCCCTGTCTGATGTGTAATTTGCAAACACTTTCTTCCATTCTGTAAATTCTTTCTTCACTTTGTTGATCATGTCCCTTGCTTTGCAGAAGATTTGAGTTTGTCGTAGTCCTATTTGTTTATTTTTTTTAGTTGCCTGTGCCTTTGTAGTCTCGCTCTAAAAAGTGCTGCCCACTCCTATTTCATGTAGCATTTCCTCTAGGTTTTCTTTTAGTAGTTTCATAGTTTCAGGTCTTAAATTTAGGTCTTTAATCCATTTGGATAAATAATAAAAAGAGGAACCCTTGCCCGTACACCCCAATACTATTTGGAAGAAACAGATTCTGAGATAACCTTTGGATTAAAGTGAATATTAAAAGGGAAATTAAAAGAGTTACAAACTATATAGAAATTAATAGATCTGCAAAATAACCAACACCACTTCAGACAAGCCCAAGAACAAAATGGTGCCACCCACCTCCTCCCCTCCCCTTCCCCTTTCCCTTTATGAGAAGCCTCCTGACTTAAACAGAAACCCCTTTTGCTTCCAAGGACTGCAGTTTTCCACCCCATCCACATTAGCATAACGACCCTTCTTGATGGTATCAGCCAGCCCTTGGCGCACTATATAAGCTCTACCACCCCCATACCTGGTGCTGTCCCCATTTTCAGAGAGCCCTGCGCTGCCTGCCACTCTGAGCACAGCCCAGCAGATCTTCCTTTAATAAAGCTTGAATGGTACCCAGCAGCTCACTTTCTTTCAGAAATAAACAAAAGGAGAATAACCTTAAATGTTTTCCATGTTAAAGAAGAAACATGAGGGGCTGGCCGATTAGCTCCGTTGGTTACATGGCAATGTTAGAACACCAAGGTCAAAGGTTTGGATCCTGTACCCACCAGCTGCCCCCAGAAGATAAGTAAATAAAGAAGAAACATGAAAAACAGAGGAACTAGGTATTCCTTTAAGAAATTAGAAAAGCAACACAAAATAAGCTGGAAGAAAGATGACATTAGTAAAATGCAAAACGAAAAAGTAGAAAGGGTAAATAAATCCAAAGACTAGTTATTTATAAAAACCAATAACATCAATGAAATCTATTACAAATTAGATTTAGGCAACAAGAGAGAGCCAAAGTCTGAAAGATAAGGAATGAGAAAAGACATATAACTACAGATGGAAGAGTGATTAAAAGAAGAATAAAGTCAAATTCCATATAACTATGTCAACAAATTTAAAAATCTAGAGAAAATGGAGGATTTTCTAGCAAAATTACTACTTCCTCAATGGGAGGAGTATTTTCCCCTCACTCCACTGATGTTGGGTTTGGCCCTGCAACTTACTTTGGCCAATGAAGTGGGACACAAGTGACAAAGGCATGGTCAGCTCCCATCAGTCCCCTTGCCTTCCTGCCATCCCCTCTTTCAGCTGGATGTGGCTGTGCTCACTTGAGCCTCACAACGTGCCCAGAGGCGCGGGTTCTGGGCTTTGTTTTCAGGTGGGAAAACAGATTCAGGGAGGTGAATGCCTTGTCTAGGATCACAGAGTAGTCCATGACAGCGCAGTCAGAGTCCACAAGAGAGGCTGTCTCAGCACCATCCCCTCCCGAAGCCCTCGTGGAAGGAGGAAGAAAAGGGACAAGTGGAGAGGAGAGGGACGGTGGAAGCAGCTGCAGGAGTGAAAGGAAGGGATTGCCACAAAGTAGTGGAGAACACATGAGGTTTCCCTTTGTGCTATACGGACTGTCTCCCTCTCTCAGTATACTGACACCCCCCACCCCTGCAAAAGGGCCAGCAATAGGTTGGTTGGAAACCCCACAAAATAGGTTGCTTTTTTTGAAACAATGCATCCCTGCTCCAATTCCCTTTCTGTCAAGATCCAAATTTTAGGGCTGGGTGGAAATTTTCAGATGATTTGTTGCAGTGTCTGTACTCCACAGTCCACTACACCTGGCCTTTAAAGAATCTTCCCAAAGGTTCCCGTTTTAGCAGAACAGTATCCTCTGTGTTAGGCCAGGGGTGGAGTCATGTGTCCAGAAACCCACTGATCTGACGTTCTGCTGCTCATCCTGACAGTTAAATGGGGTTGGGCTGATAATCTCTCCCAGATGTCCAGTGGGCTCCCAGCCCCTCCAAACGGTACTGTGAAGTTCTGCTGAGTCACCTTGAGGAGGCAGCTTCTATAGTCCCAAGCACAAGCTCGGTCGGCTCAGCAGCTTGGCGGTGACTCACGGCCTGGAACACCATGAAGGCCTACACTTTTCCCTGGAGAAACTGGAGCAGCTCATCTCTGGGTGCCATGCCAGCTTCCACGCCTGCAGGACTTTCTCTGGGCTTCTCTTCCCCTCCCTCCAGTGACTCTCTGCCCTGAGGCTGGTGCAGCAAATCACAGGAGTGAGGACTTAGGAAGGCTCTGGGAGAGGGAAGGGTGTGGAGTCAGCTGGATGGGACCTTTTGTCTACTCCTGTGCTCTGGGGATTCCTTGTTTGGCTAACTGGCTCTGCCATCTTCCTGGACACCCATCCACCATGGCTTAGGGCCCAAGTCATTTCTTCTTACTCCAGGAAGTGGTCTTCATAATTTTTAATTCTCAAATAGACAGAAAGCATTTTCAAAAACTGTGTGTCCCCTCTCACATTTTTAAGTTATCTAAAAGTTTTCATCTTAAAGGTCAAGGGTTTGGGGCCGGCCCTGTGGCACACTGGAGAGTGCGCCACTTGGGAGTGTGGCGGCGTTCCCGCCAAGGGTTCAGATCCCATGTGGAGACCGGTTCCCGCTCACTGGCTGAGCGTGGTGCGGGCGCAACACCGAGGGTTGCGATCCCGTTGCCGGTCCCCGGTACGGGCGCGACACCGAGGGTTGCAATCCCGTTACCGGTCAGTAAAAAAGACAAAAAAAGGAAAAAAAAAAAAAAAAAAGGTCAAGGGTTTGGATCCCCACACCGGCCACCTGACCAAAAAAAAAAAAAAGAAAGAAGAAAGAAAATTTTTCATCTTAAATTTAAATGGTTGCAAAAATAACAGTTTCTGGTCATAAATACTGATGTCTTAAAACTCTTACATCAGGCCTCTGTTGTTTTTGGGTTTTTTGCTGGCTGGTACAAGGACCAACCCCCAGAACTCACTGTTAGAAGCACCACTGCCCTAATCCACTGAGCTAACTAACCGGCCAGCTAATCAGACTTTTTTTTTTTAATTAATTAATTTTTTTTTTTTTTTCCTTTTTGAGACCAGCCGCACCGCTCAGCCAGTGAGCGCTGTGAGCACACTGGTCATCCCTATATAGGATCCGAACCCGCGGTGGAAGCGTTGCTACACTCCCAGCGCCACACTCTTCCAAGTGCACCACGGGCTCGGCCCTCATCAGACTTTTAAATGTACCAAGTGGGCGCCGACCCCATGGCGCACTTGGGAGAGTGTGGCCCTGGGAGCGCAGCAACGCTTCCGCCGCGGGTTCAGATCCTATATAGGAATGGCCAGTGCGCTCACTGGCTGAGCGCGGTGTGGGCAACCCCGCACCAAGGGTCGCAATCCCCTTACTGGTCACAGAAAAGACAAAAAAGTAAAATAAAATAAATGTATCAAGTGGAATACAGATTACAGAGCAATTTGATATTTATAATGCTCCACTAAAAAAGACCAACCAAGCTCTTCTTTAACAGCTGGAAGTTGTACAACTTTTTCTTCTACTACTCATATTTTCATTTTACTTTTCTCATAGAATTATATCCTGCTACATTTTATGCTTTACTGATCATTCTTTTTTTTTTTTTTTTTTGGCAGCTGGTTGGTTCAGGGATCGAACCCTGGACCTTGGTGTTATCAGCATCACACTCTAACCAACTGAGCTAACCAGCTAGCCTGCTGATCATTCTTATCTGCAAGAAAAATGTGTATACAAACTGATATTAATTTTAAAAAATTATTTCCTTTGAGCACAGGACTCTAAGTGCTAATTTTCTTCTGAATTAAATTATCATTCAGTTTATAATTGAGCAAAACAACATGTATTATTATTTTTTTTCCGTTAATTTTTTATTTTGTCAATATACAATGTATTAGATTATTATGGCCAATCACCCACACCTCCCTCCCTCCTCCCTCTCTCCCCTCCCACCCAAGAATGTCCTTTCCATTTGCTTGTTGTAACAACGTCAAAAAAGTATAGTTGTTATATCTTCTCCCCCCCGCCCCACGGTTTTTTGTGAGTGTGTATGTGGGTGAATTAATTTGTTTATTTTTAGCCCCCACCAATGAGTGAGAACATGTGGTATTTCTTTTTCTCTGCCTGACTCGTTNTGAATAGCTTCATGGCCACCCATGCATGTTCATTCACTTATTCATCAAACATTTTCAGCACCTACTCTGTGCCAGGTGTTGCAAAAGACACAGGGAACACAGCAATGAGCAAGACCGGCCCAGTTTTCAAAGGGCTCTAACAGAGTAGCACTCGTGCATCATTCACAGGAAGATGACATTCGCTTCTCCCAGTTTCATCCACTGAACATCAAATAACTTTTCTGTTATCTACAGAAAAATAGAGAGGTGGAAATTTAAAGCAACAAGTGTTTACTCTGCACCTATTATAAGCAAAGCATTATGGTAGTTGCTCTATGGGATGCAAAGATGGCTAAGAGTCCATGGGCTCATCGTACAGTGAAAGAGAGAAAGATGGAGATGTGTATATTAAGTGCAAGAATACAGAGAACACAGTCAGGCAAAGATTTATCCCCTTAGGAGTGGGTCTCACAGGAACAGGGATTGGATAGAACCCTTATCAAGCTGTGTTCAGACAGGTTATGGTAAGACCACATATCAGGTCCTTTGTGAAGAAGAGAGTATCCAGAATAAAATGCATATTAGGGATTATTGAGTTAAGGAAACTTACAGAAATTTTTAAAATATGGAGCAAATACCGAAAGTCTTACCATCATACTCTGTGACTTCTGTTATCTTTCATGAAATTCCTCTTCGAAGTTTCT
>NW_007731328.1:162355-162836 GCF_000696425.1 Galeopterus variegatus | reverse complement strand
CAGATCCATTACTCACAGCTGGGAGAGGGTTCGGTTGTGTTTTCCCTACTAATGAAAAAAGTCCCATCTGGGTCCCTGCTAGAGATCTCAAATACATACCTCAAACACCTGAACAAAACCAATACTGTCCAGGAGATCCCATGTCTCCTGAGGCTTCTCCCTCTGCTTCTCCCACAGACGGGGCCAATAACGATGAAAATCCTAACCCCCCTGATCCTGGGGGTAAGTATGGCAACTCTTGAGGAGGGCTTCCGCGATCCCTCCCAGGCCCGTGACCTCCTTCAGAGGATCCGAGGTAACCCATGTGATTGCAAGGGGGGGTAGCTATACTGGCTCGCCTCCGGCACAATGCTAAACAAAGTCTCTGCACTGATAACCTCCTCCATGGACGGCAATCAGTGCTTAGGCAGAATTGGCAAGTCTGTCTGTTGGGACGCCCCCCCGATCGCTATCGCCCCAGTAGGGGGAAAGCCCGACCCCT
>NW_007731328.1:161834-162141 GCF_000696425.1 Galeopterus variegatus | reverse complement strand
ACAGATGTGTACGATCAATAATGTACACCCCCTCCTCCCCCTGGCAGTGTGGTGCCCAATGGGTAAGACCTTGACGTAAAAGGCAACCTAAGACAGGGGCCACACCCCTATCTGCCCATCCGGCTATACGGTACTCAATGACGGGTAAGACCCACAAAGCAGGGGCAACCTAAGACAGGGGCCGTATCCTTTTTAAACCTGGCTGTGTGATACTCAACGATGGGTAAGACCTTTAAATAAAAGCAACCTAAGACAGAGGTTACACCCTGGTTTACAAAAACAAAAGGGGGAGATGTTGGGCTATGCC
>NW_007731328.1:155539-160834 GCF_000696425.1 Galeopterus variegatus | reverse complement strand
TCTCCTGGCTCGGTGTTCTTTCTTTGTCCCCGGGGCCGAAGCGCAGAGGGGATCGGGCCTGCGACACTCATCATCCCGCTCAGCCCCACAAGAGGTTACCGCCGGCTGGTCCGGGGTCCCTTCCCGCCCTGTGTTGTTGGTCCCGGGTGGCAAGGAACCAACAGCTGTGCTAATTTACAGTCCCATCAACAGTGTAGAAGAGTTCCCCTTTCCCTGCATCTTTGCCAGAATTTGTTATTCTGTCTTTTTAATAATGGCCAGTCTAACTGGAGTGAGATGATATCTCAATGTGGTTTTGATTTGCATTTCTCTGATGACTAGTGATGCTGAACATTTTTTCATGTATCTGTTGGAGATTTGTATGTCTTCCACAGAAAAATGTCTATTCATGTCCTTTGTCCATTTTTTCATCGAATTTTTAAAAACTGTATAGATGTTTGAGTTCTTTGTATATTCTGGATATTAGTCCCTGGTTGGATGTATAAATTACAAATATTTTCTCCCATTCTTTAGTTTGCTTTTCCACTCTGTTGACTTGCTCTGATCTTAATTATTTCGTTCCATTGTCTACTTTTAGGATTGGATTTTTGTTGTTTTTGTAGTTCTTTGATGTGTAGCACTAAGTCACTTATATGAAATCTTTCTATTCTTTTGAAAAAAAATGTAAGCATTTATTGCAATAAACCTCTCTTAGTACTGCTTTTCCAGTAACCCACAGGTTTTGATATGAGGTGTGTTTATTTTTGTTAGTATCAAGAAATTTTTTTGATTTTCTCTTTAATTTCTTATTGGACCCATAAATCATTTAGAAGCATATTGTTTAATTTCCATGTGTTGTATAGTGACCAGAGTTTTGCTTGCTATTGATTTCCACTTTTAATCCATTGTGGTCTGTAAAGATACTTGAAATGATTTTTATTTTATTTTTTTAATTTCCTGTGACTTGATTTGTAACCTAACGTATGATCTTTCCTTGAGAATGTTCTATGTGCTGATGAAAGAAATGTATATATTCTGTAGTTGTTGGATGAAATTTTCTATAGATATCTACCAAGTCCAACTGGTCTAAAGTGCAGTTTAACTGCTGTGTTTCTCTGTTTATTTGTTGTCTAGATGATCGGTCCATTGCTGAGAGAGGGGTGTTCAGGTCTCCCTCTATTAGTATTGGGGTATATCTCTTTCTTTAGGACTAATAGTGTTTTCTTTATATATTTGGATGCTCTGGTGTTGGGTGCATACATATTTGTGATTATTATGCCTTCTTGCTGGATAGATTCCTTTGTTATTATATTTGTTATTGTGCCTTCTTTGTCTCTTTTTATGGTTTTAGGTTTAAAGTCTATTTTATTCAATATAAGAATAGCTACTCCTGCTTATTTTTGATTTCCAATTGCATGGTATATCTTTTTCTATCCTTTCACTTTTAGTCTGTTTGTGTTTTGACAGATGAGGTGAGTCTCTTAAAGAAAGCATATAGTTGAGCCTAGCTTCTTAATCCAATATATCAGTCTGTGTCTTTTGAATGGGTGGTTTAATCCATTTACATTTAGGGTTGTTATTGACAGGTATTGTTTTACTCCTGGAATTTTATTCCTTTCTGATTAGATTTTTAAATATCTTTAGTTCCTTTCTTCCCCTTTTATTTTTCATCTTCAATGTTTATTAGTATTTTGAAGTGGTGTGGTTTAGTTTCTTTCTTTCTATCATTTGCATTGTTATTTTAACAGCAAGTTTTGTTCTTTCTTGTGTATTTGGAACAGTGATTATCATTTTTTAGGTTACAGATGTTGGACTCCCTTGAGAATATCTTGCAGGGCTGGTTGTGTGGTGATGAAGTACCACCAGAGTTTTTGTTTGTCTGGGAAATACACTATTTTTCCCACATTTCTGAAGGATGGCCTTGACAGATATAGGATTCTTGGCTGGTGATTTTTATTTTCTTTTAGTATTTTTAATATATCATTCAATTTTCTTCTGGCCTGTAGGGTTTCAGTTGAGAAGTATGCTGTTATTCTGATAGAGTCTCCCTTATAGGTGACTCGATAATTTTCTCTTGTGGTTTTTAGAATTATCTCTTTGTCTCTGAGATTTGCTACTTTGACTATAATAATTTTCTTCTGGCCTGTAGGGTTTCAGTTGAGAAGTATGCTGTTATTCTGATAGAGGCTCCCTTATAGGTGACTCGATACTTTTCTCTTGTGGTTTTTAGAATTATCTCTTTGTCTCTGAGATTTGCTACTTTGACTATAATGTAGCTTATGAAGGATCTTTTTAGGTTGAATGTATTTGGAGATCTTTGGGCTTCCTAGATCAGAAGGTTCATGTCTCTCCCTATATCTGGGAAGTTTTCTGTTATTATTTCCTTGGATTGGTTTTCAATGTCTTTTCCTCCTACCCTTCTGTAATGCCCATACTTCAGATGCTTGTGTGCTTAAGGTTGTCTGCTAGCTCTCTTAGATTTTCTTCTTTTTAAAAAATTTGATTTTGGGGGGGAGGGTTTTGCCAGAGTTATTTTGAGATTACCATCTTCGAGATCTCAAATTCTTTCTTCTTCTTACTCTATCTTGATGCTTAAGATCTCACTTGTGTTTTTTATATTGTTGAGTGAATCCTTCTGTTCCAGGAGTCTGCTACATTCTTTTATAAGGTATTAATCTCTTTGTCAATTTCCTCCTCTATATCCTGGATACTTCTTATTTTTTCATTGTGTTCCCCAACTGAGTCTTCTCTTATCTCTTTGAGTTTTCTTAAGACTGTTGCTCAGAATTCCTTTTCAGACATTTCAAGGGTTTCCTGTTCTATGTTATATGGTACTTGAGAATTCCTGTATTCCTTTGGCAGTGTCATATTTTCTTGTTTATTTGTGTTTCTAATGTCTCTTCATTGAAGCCTGGTCATTGGATGCAGCAGTTGTTTCTTCTATTACTTTGGAGTGGGCTTTGAGGAGAAAGGCTTTCCCTTCTATTTTCACGTTCTGCTAGTGACTCCTTGTGTCAATGCAGTTGAGTGTGCGGTGGGCTGCCTGTAGGGTGGTCCTGACTGTTACTGTGGCAGTGGGCCATCCTTCTAAGGGAGTAGCTATAGAGGTGGCTGTTCTGGACCACCTGCACTGAAATGGTTGTTGTGGCAGTACCCAGTAAAGCGTGATCATTTGCCTCATGTTCAGATGCTGGGAGGGCTGCTGGGGGCTTCCAGCTTGGTGCTGTGTCACAAGGGTTGCGCCCTCAGATCCTGCTATAATAATTTGATTTATACCTTTACTTTTTAAAAAACAATCTTTCATGGGTTGGTAGTCAGATTTTTATTTTGTTTTGCTTTGTTTTTTATTATGCTTTGTTTTTACTACTAAGGCACAGTGTTTGCTTCAGGTTGATATTATTTTACAAATCATTGCTTTTATGAGCATCATATACCAATATTTCCAATGATACTAATCTGCTACTTCTGAAATAACTTTGAGCAACATTCTATGAGTATTCTTACATAGGTAGTATAAATTTATAGCTTGAAATGATTTTCTCCTCTGTAAATGTTCCCTTGAAGAATAATTTAATTCCTAGGAAGCCCTTAAATGATGGGAGTTTGTGGCAGTGTGTCTGGTCCAAGCCACCTGGTTTCCCTGAACTTAATTCTTATATTAGCACATAGGTGTCAGTGTTTCCTCTAAGCCTCAGCACAAGTCTGGGAGTAAAATGAGTGAAAAGGGACCAGACAGGAACAGTTTCTTATTAAAAGTCACAATCCTATCAATTTGCTAAAATAGCCCTCAAATTCCAGCCTGCTTGTGTCCACAGCCATGGCAGCAGCCTGCCACCACATAATCAGGGTGTCACATCATATTGGTGTGGTTGTTAATCTACCTCCTATATAGATTTTTATAATTATGACTGTTTTCTAGAAACCTATGATATCTTATTGAACACTGAATTCCAAACTTATAAAGACTACTCACCCAATGAAAATGGAGGAAAATATAGTGCCATTTAAAGGTCTTCTTTAAATATTGAAGATTTAAACATACCACTCTTCTATAATTGTATGTTGTGCTTCTAGGTGGGTGTAGTAGATTGAATATCTCCCCCAAACTCACTGAAGTTTGAATTGTGTTCTGCAAGTTTTATATATTAGAAACTTGGCCCCCACTGTGACTGTTAAGAGGGTGGGAAATCCTATTATGGTAATTGAATGGTGCGGCCTTGAAGAAGTGATTGCATTGTAGGACTGTGCTGTAGTGAATGGAATAATAATGGTGGCTGAGAGCATGGTTTTCAGGGTTTTTAAAGAAGAGCATGTGAGAAGTTGCTGTCTCTGCTTCATTGTTTTCTACCATATGAGGGTCTGTGTTGCTGTAAAGCCACCATCATGATGTGTTCCCTGAACTATGGACTTTCCTGCCTCCAAAACTGTAAGCAATAAATATTGTTTCCTTTATAAATCACCCAGTTTCAGGCATTTATGTTATAAACAACAGAAACTTACTAATACAGTGGGGATTTTTTTCTTTAGGGAAATAAATTTATTATTTTCTTTCCATTCATAATTTTTATATCTGGAAATAAGTGAATGTTTCTTTATGTCTATTACTTCACATGTAGTATTAGGGCATAAGAGGCAACAAAAAAGGTTATAAACTAATCATATATAACAGCTCGAAGACTTTTCTGTATTTTTACAGCTCTTTTGGCTTCTATATTTGCCAGAGATGATTGCTTTTTATTATAGGATTATCATACACTGAATGTCTATTTAATTCTCTATAGTGAAATTATATAACTAAATTTACAGTAAAGTAGTTCAGCAGGCAAACTTTTACCTCCATGTATGCTAGGGTAATAATCATCAAAACATAGTATACACTATAATGCATAATTTGATTGCAATATCTGGGAACTTTCTTTTTTACTCACTTTATTGAAGTGGCACCTGGCTTGGGTCTCTTTCTCTTTTCTGTCTCACTGAACCTAACATTTATTGGTGCCCAATGGTGGGCCCAGGTAGTTTGGCTTCCAGCCTCCCAGCCATGAACCCAGCTAGGCATTCTCTCTCTCTGTCCCCAACCTCCAACAGGGTCTGGGACTCCAGCAAAGGACTTTCTCTTGCAACCTGGGAAGCAATAGGCCATGGTAGCTCATCCCAGACTTACTTCCAGATCCTGAATGGTCCTTTGTCCCCACCCCTGCCTGCCCTCAAACCCTCTCTCTTCTCTCTCTGAAATCTCTCATGAAAAGGCAGCATAAAAGATGGCAACTGGGGCCAGCCCGGTGGCGCACTGGATAAGTGCGCCGCTTGGGAAGC
>NW_007731328.1:154212-155110 GCF_000696425.1 Galeopterus variegatus | reverse complement strand
AAAAAAAAAAAAAAAAAAAAAAAAAAGATGGCAACTGAAGGTTGTCGGCTGAAGCTACACCTCCGTATGGTCTAAAGGCCCAGGATTGTTTGCCCCAGTATTCAGCATGCAAATAGATGGAGATCTCTCTTTCTCTTCTGCTTCACCTTGTCTAGCCTGTCCCAAGACTCGAGCCAGCCACTTGTCACCACCACATTCCATTGCTGATCTCTGCAGCCAGCCCTGGCTATTGATCTCTGCTTAGGTGAGTAAATTCTTGTTTCCTTTTCACTATGGCACCCTGTTCACTGACAGTCCACAACTGTCCTCAAAACCCTGGCACTGGGGCAATGGCTCTCCTCTCAGCCACACTGGTGGCTAGGCACTTCCATACTTAGGAATGCCTAGTGTCATTGGTTTGCCTCTCACTATCTCAGATCCTCAATGATTTCTGGTCTTCGCTGAAGGATCTTGGGGACCTGAATTTCTCTCACCCCCCAAATTTACACTTCTCCTCGTGGGCAATCAGGCCTCTTATACTATTCTCATCTGATACCCACCCAAAATGACTTATTTCCTTCTGCAGCACTGCCTGGCCACAATACAAATTGGATAATGAACACTGGTGGCCGGAAGACGGCATTCTCAATTTCCAAATTCTCTGAGACTTAGAAAACTTCAAATGCAGTAGAAAGTGGTCAGAAATCCCATATGCCCAAGCTTTTGTTTACCTTCACTTTTGACTGTCCCTCTATCTTGCTTGCAACTCTTACCAAATTCTTCTTTTCAATATCAACTCCCCCAAATCATCTCCTTCTCCTGAAAATTCCTCTCCTCCTTGTGACTTTGACTTTGATACTAGATTCGACTCTCCTCTTCCCCAGCTGCCTCCAACTTCCTGTTCCCCTCCTACCTTCAT
>NW_007731328.1:151027-153072 GCF_000696425.1 Galeopterus variegatus | reverse complement strand
CTGGCCCAATACCCTGGAGGAATGGTTTTATCCTCTCAGTCTATTAAGAAGTCTATATTTTTATTTTGTTTTCACCTACCAACTAGTTCTGTGTCCTGAGACAGTTTCCTTACAACCCTGGTTTTGTTTGAGTATATTTTCTTTTTCTTAACTCCATGTGTTTCTCTTCTTTGCCAAAGACTCTGAGGCCTCATGAGAAACACAGCCATGGCATGCCAACTGGGCCTCCTTTTAGGTCTGCTGCCATTCTCTTGAAACCCCAAAAGTCAAATGGCTTCAGCTCTAATTGTTCATTGGCTCATCCCTTAACACAGTAACCGATTTGAAAAAGAAAAACTAGATTAAAAGTGACTTGTTTAACTAGATGGTCTCAAATACAATTTTCTGCCATCCAGCTGGTTATTTCGAACAGACTTGTAAATTTTCTTCTAGGCTTATCTATGTATTTCCTCAAAATCCTATGGTGGACTTCTATGATTTTATTTGATCTTGGCATCCATTAAAAAAAAAAAAAAAGCAAAAAAACCCTTTCTCTGTGTCTCCCCTGACACACCCAAAAATTCATTGAAAAGGCAATTCTTTGTGCCTTGCAATGTAAATTTGTTAACTTGCTTTCTCTAAAGCATGGTGAGGCCTTTCAGATAAGCTTTGACATTTTTTAGAAATGTAATTTAAAATCAACTGTCCTTTTAAGCTAGTGAGCTTTCTATTTTTTCTGTCCCCTTATTAACATTTTAAACAAAACCTTACTGTTTCTGTTTATATCTGCATATATATGTACATGAGCTGTATGTTATGACTACATGTTCATGTCTATATGTGTGTTTGTATTGTCTGCATGGCACCAAATAGGCTTATAAATAGTGTGTGCTCATTGAGTAAATAAGTATACTTTTCAAGTTCAAATAACTTTAATTTTTCAAAATTGTTGATAAAATAGATGCATTTTCAGAATTTAATTTAAACCTTTTGCCTAGATTTGTCTTTTTGTCAACACATTTTGTAGTATGTTTGATACTTGCTTAATTTGTTTAAGGCCTAAAAGCTGTAAGAGAACTGGCTGCTGGGCTTCTACCAAAGCCATGCACATGTCTTGTTGTTAGCTTGTCTTTGGTTTTAGTCCTCTGAATTCTGGGCAGTAAACAGAGGGCCATGATGAGGTCAAAGGATATAATGTGTCCATGGCACATGGGCCACTAGCTGCAGGACAAAACCCAATACATCTCCTCCTTATCTCAGCTCTGCCTCTCAGCCTTGCTGGGAGAGATAATATCCTTTAGACATTATCTTTGTGAATGCCGCCCTCTGCCTTGAGCTCCACATGGCCTCCCTGGATTTTACATGGCCCTGAATGCCACATTGGGTACTTGGTACCCAGGATGGCTAGCAAAAGAGGACTTATGTCCAATATCTCAAAGGCCCCAGTTAACATTAACTGATAGGAGTGTAGCTTGATGTGAGTAAATTAAACAAATGTGAATGGGTTAAATGTTATAAATGAGATCATCATAGTTTCAAAATTTCTTCTCAGTAATTTAAAATCTTAAAGTCATGTTATTTTGATAAAATACTGAAACATTAGTTATTATATGTTTATGTTTATATATCTTGATGTTTTGTTTTTATGCAATGAAAAATAAATATATTTGGATCTGTTAAAATTAAAAACATGGAAAAGTTTTTTATTTACAAACATTTATATTAAAAAATTCAAAATTCCTTCCTAAGTTTAATAATCTTGATTGGTCAAGGCTTTTATTAAAATTAAATGTAATATTGAAATTACACTGATACAAAAATAGAATTTGGTTTCCTTCTTAAACTTTTCATGTAAACCATAGAAAGTAAACAATAAATAGGAAATATTTTCCATAACTCATGGAGACTCAAGATTGCTGTCTCATAACTTGAACCTTTGCTAGAGACCTTCAAAAACTACTTAACACACTAAGTTTTTGGCTGGGAAACCATAAATATCTATTTGGTGTAAATGGCTGAGGCTCAAACTGGGCTTTGTATAATCTGCTCTGACAAATGGACCACCA
>NW_007731328.1:148878-150161 GCF_000696425.1 Galeopterus variegatus | reverse complement strand
GTGTATTTTTGTCCGCCAGTGAAATGACTGACTATTTAGAAAGCAGGAAGTATAGGACAAAACAGAAAGCCTGAGTAAGTCGTGATAATGGTTTGTAAGTGTGAACTTATGCTTCGGAAATTATTCCATGTTTTATCAAAATAATTTCTAGTGCTCTCTGCCTTTGAAATCCTTTGTCAGTTTGGTTTCATTTTTGTAGGGATTTGTGATCTTATTTAACTGTTTTAAGCCTTTATTATTTGATAAACTTTCCAAAACCAAATTCTGAAAACTCAACCTTTTGACTTGAACTAACTTTGAAGGTTTCCAAGGGCCCTGGAGCTTCTCAAAGGATATATATACATATTTGATAAATTATACTATATGGGATGCATGGTCAAAACAAAAAATAGTGTTTGACACTCTGTGTTATACTGAGATGTTATTAATATGTGTTCCAAAATTGTGTAAGGTTCTTAAAAATCCATCTCTTGATATAAATGCTATCAGTCATAATTTTGGTTCATTTATAATTTGAAAGTGTTATATCCTAAACTAACAGATATAGCTTATTCTAATAAAAAAAATTAATTACACAAAACTGAATTAACTGATAAAACATGCGATTTTTACCATTTTTTAAAAATTTTGGAACATTGATGGCTCTTTTCAACAATTAAAACATTTACTTTTCTCTCTACTAGATCCCTCTAGGATTTTAAAACTATTCATGAGTATTGTTATTTTATGGCAATATAGTTATTTACATATGTTCAGTGAGAATCTGATCTTCCTATAACAGGACACAATCAGAAACACAGGTTATTTTAGCAAGGCTTTGTTTGGAATGTTATCTTTTTAGATATGACCAGACTGCCCTGTCACCGCCTGCCCTAGCCACTGTGCCTCACACCCTTCTGCAATACCTTCTCTTCCTTTAACCCGCGAGCAAACAACCCCCACTACCCTTCCCCTATTCTTCCCCTTTGGTAGGTGGTGGGAACTGAGGACATTGCTAGGGTCCACGTTCCCTTTTCCTTTTACATGGCTCAAATAGAGAAGCAATTAGGATCATGTATGACAGACCCTTCTCAACATATAAAAATCAAAATTCTCACTTGGCATGGCATTTACGTAATCCTTTCTTCCACTTTAAACCTGGAGGAGTAGGAGTGAGTCTGGACTGCAGCCCAAGCTCATGCAGACACCACGCACACACAGGACCGGACTCCATATCCTCTGGGTCCCACAGCCATCCCATGTACAGACCCAAAATGGAACTATTGACTAAAATCTCAAAAAGA
>NW_007731328.1:145926-148234 GCF_000696425.1 Galeopterus variegatus | reverse complement strand
ACTTGGCATGGCATTTACGTAATCCTTTCTTCCACTTTAAACCTGGAGGAGTAGGAGTGAGTCTGGACTGCAGCCCAAGCTCATGCAGACACCACGCACACACAGGACCCGACTCCATATCCTCTGGGTCCCACAGCCATCCCATGTACAGACCCCAAATGGAACTATTGACTAAAATCTCAAAAAGAGGTCACATGCTCAGATGTCTAATAGAAGGGATAAAAAGGCGTCTTCAAAAACACTCCATTATCACAAAATCAAGGTAGCTACTCAGGAACCTAATGAAAACCCGGCACTTTTTATGTCTCACCTCACTGAGGCTGTAATATAATGTACAAACCTTAACCCTGAAACAGAGAGAAGAAATCTAAAACCCCAAAACTAAACCATGACCAAATCAAATACCTGTTACTGGATGCTGCTATCTGGGAAAATCAGGAACTGTGAACACCTCAAGGCGGGGCCCAGGGTAAGCCTCCCATTGCTCCCCCAGGTGGCTGCTTCAAGTGCGGCAAACCAGGGCACCAGGCAAGTGTCTGACGAAACCCCAGGCCCCCACCAGGGCCCTGTCCCCTTTGTGGTGAGAAGGGGCATGGGAGAGTTGACTGTAGTAAAAGGTTCTCTGGACCCACTCTAGTCCCTGCAAATACCCCTACTGAGCCCGGTATGGAGCTATCTGACCTGATGGGACAAGCCGCTGAAGACTCTGACTGATGACAGATGGGGCCCAGGGCTTACAATCCCTGCTGTCACACCTATCCCTGCCTCTGAATCCTGGGTAGCAGTAACAATAGCAGGTAAGCCCATTTCTTTCTTACTAGATACAGGGCCACACACACTCAGTGCTTCTAGAATATTCAGGCCACCTTTTTGATTCCTCCATTTCTGTTGTAGGGGTGGGAGGAATTCCATTTAAACCAAAGGTCACCTCCCCTCTACCTTATTTTCTTTTTGAAGTACACTTCATGTCCCAGTTTATGGTCATTCCACATTGCTCCTATTTTGGGAGGGACATCCTCACCAAGTTCCAGGCATCCATATACATTACTTCAAACCAACCTGAACCTCTTCCTCTCTTATGCTGCCCAGACTCGCTTCTCCCCTCTAACCCCCTACCCCCTGATACAGTTGATTCCAAGGTATGGGATATTGCTGCTCCCTCTATTGCTAAACACCACCCCAACATGGCAAAATTATCAGGCATAAGTACTTATGTTAATTTTTCCTGGGTAAAGAAGGTACCAGACTTCAGCTCAAATCTCTCAGGACATCCTGAGAAATATCATCTCGGCTTCTCTTGCCCATCTCTTTCAGGCTCACAAAGATACCCGAGGATCCCATGGAGGAGTCAGAATCCAGAACCACAGAGGCCTGACTGCTGCAGCCAACATACACTCAGCTGTGAGCTGGCCCGGGCTGATGTCTATGTCAGCTGCAGGGGATTTCTGTGATCTCATTCTATCTCTCCTTATAAATACATCCAAAGTCCTGGTCTCCGAAGACACACTTCTATCTTTTCTTTGGGACTGTTACCTACAAGGAGACTTCAGGGATTTCTCACCCACTCAAGTAACACAATGGCTAGAAATGGAAGATTAATCATCCCTACCATATTCTTTTTCAATCAGGAAAAGGTCACAAGCCTAAAAACTCCACCAGTTAGATGGTCTAAGGGCTCATGTCTATCACCCATTTTGTTCCCCATCCTAATTCCCTTTTTAATAATCTTCCTTCAGCTCTCTGTAGGGCCTATACGTCTACAGCAATTCTCCCAGTTCCTCTGCACGACCCTCCAGACAATGACACACGAGCGGGCAACTGAAATTCTGATGATGAGAGATGCCCGTTATCATTTCCTCCAGCCTCAAGGACTGTGACAAAGAAAACCCCCAGATCATTAGCCCCTCATTGCCCCTTTTGTCAGCATGGAGAAGTTATGGAAGACGGACCTTCATCCATATGCCCGGTCTGGGGATCTCCCTAACAACAATCACTCACATCCTTTTCCTTTTCTTCTTCTTCTTCTTTTTTTTTTTTTTTTTTAACCAAACACAAAAAGGAGGAATATTAGGCCTCATGGCCAGCTTAAGGAAATTGGGCTGGGTTGGAAGGAAGGCTTCAGAAGCCTATGCCCTAACTGGTCAGATGTTGTCAGACCACAAGGGCTGTGTCACCTTGCATACCACTGATTTCTAAATTGCCCATTGCTCTGCCAGAACCCTCCCTAAAAGACTTATAAACCGCCTACTTTCCTTGGTTTGGGGGAACTTGACTGGTTCTGTCTCCTCTCCACATTAGTGAAATAAAC
>NW_007731328.1:129108-145528 GCF_000696425.1 Galeopterus variegatus | reverse complement strand
TTTTTTTTTTTTTTTTTTTTTTTAACCAAACACAAAAAGGAGGAATATTAGGTCTCATGGCCAGCTTAAGGAAATTGGGCTGGGCTGGAAGGAAGGCTTCAGAAGCCTATGCCCTAACTGGTCAGATGTTGTCAGACCACAAGGGCTGTGTCACCTTGCATACCACTGGTTTCTAAATTGCCCATTGCTCTGCCAGAACCCTCCCTAAAAGATTTATAAACTGCCTGCTTTCCTTGGTTTGGGGGAACTTGACTGGTTCTGTCTCCTCTCCACATTAGTGAAATAAACCTTTTGTCTGAAATGGTGCCTGGCTCTGGTCTCTCTCTCTCTTCTCCGTCTCACCAAATCTAACACTTATCATCTTAAAAAACACATGCATGAGATTTATAATTTTAATCAAAAGCATAATAATTGACTCCATCCACCCATTCCCTACTGTATTTCCATTGCCTAGTAAAGCTCTTAGGATATAGTAGATATTCAATAAACATTTTTTTGAATAATTGAGTGAATAGATAACTACCATTTATATCAAAAGGGAAAAGTTCTGAGTTGTGGTTTTAGAATATATCCCAGGTTACTAAACCTTCTCCCAGCCATTGTCTCCGAGGAGTAGTTGAAAGAAATATTTTTAATTTACCAAAACATAGTTTTGGGGAGAGGAGATATACCATATTTCTTTATAGTTCATTAATTTCTCTGATATCTCTTTAGGCTTTCTACCAGAGCTATGTCTCTAGATCCAAAGAAAAGTTGTATTTTGGTATTTTGAATAGGGATGCAAGATTTCCAATGTACACTCATATCTTTGAAAAGCCTTGCATGCAATTACATCTCATTTTGAAGGAGGGGATGAAGGGATATAGATCCCCATCATATATTAAACACAATGTCTTTTTTTTTCATATTAATCGATGTTTATTTCTTTAGAGAACCTCCAGGAGGTTGTAGGGGATGTCTTCCCTTGGCCCCTACAGTTATGGCAGTGTGAGCAGGATCCCAAAGCTGTCCTGCTCTTCCAGAAGCCTTAGCTGAGGGAGACCAGAGCTTGAAAGCTGGCAAAAATGGTAAGCTTTTCTTCTTTTCTTCCCTGTCACACTCCCATTCTCCCATTCTCCCAGACTCCCAGTCTCTCTCTCTCTCTCACTGTGGAATCTGGTTGAGCAGACAGTAAAAAATGATACTTGTCTGTTTTTCCAAAATTTTGATTAATAGAGTGAAAAGGACTTGTATAGCTAGTCTGAGGTGTTGTGACTCTGGTGTACATTTGTTATAGATATTCATACTGTCTGATCTATCTGGGAGTGAATTTTTAGGGATCATGGGGGCTGCCTTTTCTGCACCCTCTCCTGGAATGCCTCTCTCTCGTATGGCAAAACTTCTCTCCATCAAGAGGATCAAATAAAATTTGGTATGTCCTTTCTTCATATTATTCTGTGTTTATTTCTATAGAGAACCTTCAGTTGGCTGAAAGCAATGTCTTCTTCTCTCCTACAAATTAAAGATTTAAAATTTAAAAAGAAGGAACAAACAAAAATAATACTAAAATATTGTGCTTGGTATTGCAAAATTTCCAAGTTCAGGCACTTTTTAAGTATGCCTAAGAACTATCAGATCTCCCCTGCCCATAGCTAGCTACAGCTTTGCAGTATCCAGTATACCATGGGTGTGGGGGGAGCTTTTCTAGCCCTACATCTCTCTCATTCCCAGGACTTCTTTTTCTTTTTTTTTTTTTTTTTGTCCTTTTTTGTGACCGTGCTCAGCCAATGAGCGCACCGGCCATCCCTACATAGGATCCGAACCCGTGGCGGGAGCGATGCTGTGCTCCCTGCGCTGCACTCTCCCGAGTGCGCCACGGGGCCAGCCCCCCAGGACTTCTTAAATTTGTGACTGCTTGTCCTAACTAGGACGACAGCCTCACATGCGCTTATCTGTGGCTATTCCACATTTGTCTCCTACCGAGCTTGCTAATTGTGCTTGCAACCCTGTTGAGCAGATGTCTCCACCCTCTGTTCCACATCAATCAGTCCCTTCTGGAATCAAAGCTGTTGTTTTTTCCAGGCCAGCATCTTCCAGGTAAACAGCCTCACCTCTTGAGTAGGGTGGGGGATGGAGCAGTCCCAGGTGTGAAGCCCTGAGATTCCTGCCTGTTCTGATCCACAGCCTGGCTGCTTCTCTTGAAAAAAGACTTCTCGATTAGGTGTTTGTTTTTGGTCAATTTCCAGACCTCGGAATTGTTTGGTTTTCATCATTTTGTCAATGTTTATACTTATTTGGGGGAAGGAAGGAACTTCTGTCCTTTTCATTCTAGCACAGTGGAAAATTCCACTTCATCCCTTTTATCTTAGCAGATAATTTTTGACTGATTTTGTTTATTCCTAAAGAAAATTTCTCATCAGAGGTAAACAGAATTAAATGAAATCCATACTTTATGTTGGGAAAATTTGACATCTATTTGAGAAACATAACATATGTGTATTTAGATTCTAAGAATTTCCCAATCAGAATAAGTCTGTAGTTTTTATAAGATCTTTGAAATATTTTAAGAGTAATAGCCACAGTAGGAGGCTGAGAAACTAGCAAGAATGTTAACTGACTAAGGGAGTGGGGGTGGGGCATATTTAAAGATCTCTTCTGATGCCTATCTGTTAGATTTCTGAATTGTTTACACACTGCCTTATAAAAACAAACTAATTGAATTCAAGAAAATTAACATGGCAAAAAACAATTCCGATAAGTTCTGGATGTGACTGGCACCATCATGGATGTGACTGGTGCCATCTTGAACATGACAAGCACCATGTTACACACACTCAGCACAAAATGGCTGCCAGCCTTTCCCTTACAAGAAACCTCATGGTTTCTGAGAAATAGAAACTCCTCCACACCAGCCCCAAATCCCTCCCTGATTACATCAGCCTTCCTTACAGTCTATGTAAGCTCTCCCAACTCAGGCCTGGTGCTATCCTCCTTTTTGAGGGCAGACTTGGCTGCTCTCCATTTTGAGCACTGCCCAGCAGATTCTTTTCCTTTAATAAAGCTTGATCAGTAACTGGCATCTCAGCTCACTTTCTTTCATTTTGGTGCTGAAACCCAGGAAGGGTTCAAGCCGATGTTCTTGGATGATCTCCACCTCAGTTGATTGGCCCTCGGCCACCCTTCCTGGACCTGCTCAACTGGGTACCTCTGGAACGCTCTCCTTTTGCTGTTTCAGACCAATGCATCCAACATCAGCCTCAATTCAAGGTGAGTCAGTGAGTCAGTCCTCTCTTGCCTCAGGTTCCCCAGACTCACTCTCTCACTACTTCTCAAAGCCCAAGTACCTGGCCAAGGGAACCCTTCTCATGACCCGCAGCTATTGGAGGATGCTCCTCTAGCTGGTTAGTGGCTTTTCTCTCAAAAAGGTGCACAGCAAAGAGGACACTCTTTGTTGGCACTTTTCTTCTACTAGGACTGCCTGTTTCCTTTCTCACCCTCTAAATGGGATCCTTACAATCCAAACCTCCACACTCCATGCCCTTGGGCTGTGTCCTGGCCAATTTACCCCTTCGCCTCCAGGGAGACAATAAACCTAAACGTCTTATTTTCTATGTACTACACACTCTACATTCTGGGCTGTCTCCTGGACAATCTCTCCACCTCCAGGGAGACATTAAAACCCTAACACCTCATTTTACAAACTAGAAAATGGATTGCAGTGGCCACAAGATGGCACTCTCTATTTAGATACTCTCAGAGATTTAGACAGCTTTTGTCACTGAAACAACAAAATCAGTGAGAATCCTTATATTCAAGCCTTCTTCTATCTCTGGTCATGTCCTTCTCTCTGTCAAAACTGTCCTACATCTCAAATTCTCCTAGCTTCATGCCCAACCTCCCCTTCTAGACTTGGATCAATCTTGATCTGTCAGAACACCTTGTTATGCTCCAGATCCTTCACCAGCCCCTTCACCTTTTCCCTCTCTTCCCCATATCTGGTGTTGAGATGCTTGTCCTCAGCCACTCAACCCCTCTTCTTCTCCCCTTTTGTCAGGTAAAAACACTACTTCAGCTCTGGCTGCTTTATACACCCTCCGTGAAGTGGCTGGGACAGAGGGAATTCTCTGGGTCCATATCCCCTTTTTCCTTTCTGATCTCTCCCAAATTGAAAAACAACTGGAATCTTTCCAGTCCAACCCAGACACTTATCTTAAGGAATTCAGATATCACACCACGTCTTATGATCTCACTTGGCATGATATTTTTATGATACTCACTACTACTTTGTCCCCCAAGGACAGGGAGCAGGTCTGTATAATGTCCGCACAACAGGCAGATGAGGTACATGCTCAAAATAACAGGTGGCTTGTGGAGGTCATTGCAGTACCTTGCATGGACCCAAATTGGGACTACCAGGCCAGTTATGGGGATCAGGATCTCTGAGATAACATGATCACACACTTGATTTACATCTTCCAAAAGGCTACTCACAAGTCGGTCAATTATGACAAGCTTAGAGAAATCACACAAAGTTCCACTGAAAATCTCTGTGAGTTCCTAAGCCACCTCTCTGAGGCTTTACATAAACACACACATATAGATCCAAACTCCCCTGAAGACATGGCTCTATTACACTCTCATTTTATTATCTAATCAGCCCCTGACATTCAAAAAAAATAAAAAACTAAAAACTTGAGGATGGTCCAAATATGACCTAATGAGACCTCCTCAATGCTGTTTTCAAGGTTTTTAACAATAGGGAGGAAGAGGGGAAAAGAAGAATCATTACAAAAGAGATCAGGCCAAATACCAACTCCTGGTTAATGCCATTCATGGCTCACACACTACAAAGCTGGTTGTCTCAAGGGGGCAAGCCACCCAGGAACTGCTTCAAATGTGGTTAACTGCACCACTGGGCACGGGCCTGTTCTAACACCTTACTACACACAGCCAGGTCACAGGGTGGTTGACTGTACTACTCGCCAGAGAGGGAGTGGCCCAGTCCACAAGCCACAGCCTTTGGCTTCATGGCCATCCCTACCATAGCTGCTTGGCTTTGCCCAGGAGGAGGACTGAGAATGCCCAGGGCATGAGGCCCCCGTGGAGATCACCATGCATGAGTCCAGGGTAACTCTCCTCAGAGCAGGTAAGCTGATCTCTTTTGTCATCAATACAGGGGCCACTTACTCTACCCTTCCTGAATATGCAGGACCAACAACCCTATCCTCTATCACAATAGTAGGGGTTACAGGATCAGAATACCACCCACACTCAACCCCTTTCCTACGCCCTACATCACACCCAATTCACACACAAAATTTTAATAATGCTTCAATGCCCAATGCCCTTACTGGGATGGGACATTCTTTTCAAATTCAAAGCTACCATTACCCTAAACACTTTAACTCCAGCTACAATACTCCTGCTACAGGCTGCCCCAGACCAGACCCCTGAGGCTTCCACCTTCTCTTCCCCCTCAGGCAAGGTTAATCCCATAGTATGGGACACTTCTTCTCCCTCTATTGCTACACACCATTCCCCTATCCTTGTTAAGTTTCAGAACACCTCTTTGTTTCCTAATGTCCCACAATACCCCATTGCTAACAAACACCTAATAGGTTTCAAACCCATCATACACAAACTCCTTTCTTGTCATCTCTTATGCCCTTCCCACTCACCTTTTAATATACCTGCCCTTCCAGTTATAAAGCCTAATGGCTCATACCATTTAGTTAAAGACCTCAGGGCCATTAATGTGGCTGTTTTACCCATAACCCCAATTGTTTCTAACCCCCATTCTCTTATATTCACAATCCCAACAACAACCTGCTTCTTCTCTGTACTTTATCTCAAAGATGCCTTTTTTTCTATTCCCTTACACCCTTCCTGTCAAAACCTGTTCACCTTCACTTGGACAGATCCTGATACACTTTTTCCCGAACAACTCACTTGGACAGCACTACCTCAGGGGTTTTGGGATAGCCCCCAATTCTTCAGCCAGGCATTAGTTCAAGACTTATGTGAACTTCCTCCAACCTCTAGCACTTTAATACAATATGTGGATGAACTCCTCCTTTGTAGCCCCTACTGTGAGGATTCACAGGCCCACACTATTGCTCTCTTTAATTTCCTGGCCTTCAGGGATATCAAGTGTACCCTAGAAAGGCCCAAATTTCCTCCCCTTTAGCTACCTATTTGGGAGTCCACTTCACCCCCAACACCAGAGAAATAATGGTGGCTAATCTCTGAACTCCCTACTCCTACCACAAAGGTTGAAATCCTTTCTTTCTTGGGGCTTGCAGGCTATCTTTGCCTATGGATTCCTAACTTTGGCATGCTAGCAAAATCACTTTATGAAGTAGCCAAAGGGGATCCTGCTGTTCTCTTAGATCTCACAAAACCCATTCTTTCTCCCTTCCAGCAATTAAAAGCCACTCTCCTCGCAGCCCCAGCTCTATCCCTCCCAAAACTATTTCTTCCTTTATCCTATATGTCACCAAAACCCAAGGATTGTCAGTTGGGGCTTGGGGAGTAGAGGCAGGAGATATTGTCTCCCTGGTTGCATACCTCTCTAGACAACTAGACACCACAGCCCAGGGATGGGCTCCCTGTTTATGGGTCTTGGTGGAAGCTGCCCTTTTAACACAAAAAAGCACTAAACTAACTTTTGTACAACAAATAGTCATTTGTTCCGCCCATCATCTTCAAGCCCTTCTCAGCCATAAGGCCATGTCGATTCTCTATCCTTCCCACCTACAACTTATTCACCTTACTTTCATTGAGAATTCCCAGTTTTCCATCAAACACTGGCCTCCCCTAAATCCAGCCACTATCATCCCAAAACACTCATAACCCTTAGAACATAATCGCATGGAGGCTTTAGACCTCTTTCTCATTCCCTTTCCACACACATTCCTGGATCTCATTACACAGCCCCAACATACATGGTTATAGATGGGAGAGTCACCTCCATGCTTGCCCCCTGGGTGAATTATGCCATAGTGAGTCCAACACAAACTATTGAGGCTGCCCCCACCCCCAAAACCACTTCTCAACAGGCAGAACTCATTGCCCTCACCCATGCTCTCACTCTGGCAAGTAACAAACTAGTCAATATATACACTGACTCGAAGTATGCTTACCACATCCTACACTCCTGCACAGCCATATGGAAGGAGAAAGGATGCGTGACCACTCAAGGAGGGCCCATAAAAAATGGACATCTTATCAAGATACTTCTTGAGGCTGCACAATTCCCAAAGAAGGCTGGGGTTATACACTGCAGAGGACACCAAACCTCCAACAACCCTAAAGCTCAGGGAAACAAACTGGCAGATCTAACCACAAAACAGGCTCCTCAATCAGCAGGCCCCCACTCTTCCTCTCCCACTCAAGTCCTTCTCATGGCCCCTAAGCCCTTATCCCAATACACACCTCAAAAAAATACAACACCTCCAACAGTTGGGAGCACAGAGGAACAACAACTGGTATACTCTCTCTGCTCACTATGTCCTCCCTACCGCACAAGCTGAGCAAATCCTTTAAGATTTCCATAATTCAGTTCATATAGGTTATGAACCCCTACTACACCTTTTTCAGCCTTTATATTACTCTCCCCCTATGACCAAGTTACTTAAACAAATCATTCAAAATTGTCCTTTATGTACTTGTTACTCCAATCAATGTGGCCTCCAAGTTCTGACCTTTCCCTCCACCAGGCCAGAGGATACACTCCTGGACAGTTTTGGCAAATTGACTTTACTCACATGCCTCCCCACAAAAGGACATGTTAGCTTCAAACCTTAGTAAATACCCTTTCAGGTTGGATTGAGGCCTGTACTTCCGAGGATGCTACAGCAGTAACACATGCTCTCACCTCAAAAATCATCCCTTGTTTTGGCTTGCCCACCAACGTCCAGTCCGATAACAGCCCAGCATTCATTTCTCAGATTACACAACTCACAGCATGGGCATTACATGTCAAATGAGACTTACATATACCACGTCAGCCTCAGTCATCAGACAAAGTAGAAAAAGCCAATCACCTCATAAAAACACACCTCACCAAGCTGTCCATGGAACTTCACCTCCCTTGGACCCAACTTCTCCCTCTAACCTCACTTGCTTGTGAGCTGTCCCCCGCAGGCCCACTGGACTCAGCCCCTTTGAACTTACATATGGTAGACCCTTCACTCTCACACCTCTCCCTTCCAGTTCATTGCCTTTAGGCCAGTATCTCCCTTATCTTTCACTCATTATGGATCTTCTTTGGGAACAGGCCAATTTTCTATTACCTCATCCTTTCCTCACCACCCCCTCAGACTTTAAATTAAGCCTGGGACAGCAAGTGCATATTAAAACTCGAATCCCAAAGCCCCTCTCACCATGTTGGGAAGGGACTTATATAGTACCTATCAACACCCCGACAGCAGTAAAAGTTCTAGGAAAGGCCCCTTGGTATCACTTATCCTTGGTAAAATTGGCACCTGAGACTTAACCCAAAGAATCTGTTAACACCAAGCCAGAGGGGTCCCTCTGCTCAACCCCCAGCCCAACATCTCCTTACACTGCATCCATTGTAGGACCTACAAAACTGAAAATCTCCAAAACCTCTGCCGAGATCTCCACTCTTACCCCAATTCCAGAAGAAATAAAACCTTTCCCCTGGTGACCATCTTCTCGCTCTTGCAAGTCCGCTTTACATCCTTCACACAGGAGCTACTCCTCCAAGACTGGTCCCAACCCGATATCATGGATTTGCCATCATGGGACATGATAAGTATATGCCACCCTGTGTCCGTAACCTTTACTTGCTATAGGATTGGCAGCAGCTGCCCCAAAGGATTGTAACAATATAGAGAGATTTCTCCTGGCACTCATTTACCTCCTATCAGTAGGATGTTTCTTAGAAATTTCATTGTGGCGATGTATCTTTCAAATTAACCCCTTTTGCTACACTTTCCAAATGCCTCAAGGATTGATCCTTCTATTTGGCCCTTGCCTCTTTCATTGTCTTTCTAATTTCTTACAGGAGCATATGTAGTCCTTCACCAATCAAAAGGTCACTGGATTCTTCATGGGAGGACGATATCAGCTTCTCAGAATCAGCAACCCTCCCCCAGAATACAGACTCCCCACATGAAACCTGTACCCCACCACCTAATTGTTTTACCTACCAACATAAATCTTTTATTTTTTCATGTCTTTTCCCATCTTCAGCAGGAAGTAGCTTCAGAAGAATGAGACCTCTGCCCCTTCTCCCTNCAATACACACCTCAAAAAAATACAACACCTCCAACAGTTGGGAGCACAGAGGAACAACAACCGGTATACTCTCTCTGCTCACTATGTCCTCCCTACCACACAAGCTGAGCAAATCCTTTAAGATTTCCATAATTCAGTTCATATAGGTTATGAACCCCTACTACACCTTTTTCAGCCTTTATATTACTCTCCCCACATGACCAAGTTACTTAAACAAATCATTCAAAATTGTCCTTTATGTACTTGTTACTCCAATCAATGTGGCCTCCAAGTTCTGACCTTTCCCTCCACCAGGCCAGAGGATACACTCCTGGACAGTTTTGGCAAATTGACTTTACTCACATGCCTCCCCACAAAAGGACATGTTAGCTTCAAACCTTAGTAAATACCCTTTCAGGTTGGATTGAGGCCTGTACTTCAGAGGATGCTACAGCAGTAACACATGCTCTCACCTCAAAAATCATCCCTTGTTTTGGCTTTCCCACCAACGTCCAGTCCGATAACAGCCCAGCATTCATTTCTCAGATTACACAACTCACAGCATGGGCATTACATGTCAAATGAGACTTACATATACCACGTCAGCCTCAGTCATCAGACAAAGTAGAAAAAGCCAATCACCTCATAAAAACACACCTCACCAAGCTGTCCATGGAACTTCACCTCACTTGGACCCAACTTCTCCCTCTAACCTCACTTGCTTGTGAGCTGCCCCCCACAGGCCCACTGGCCTCCACCCCTTTGAACTTATATATGGTAGACCCTTCACTCTCACACCTCTCCCTTCCAGTTCATTGCCTTTAGGCCAGTATCTCCCTTATCTTTCACTCATTATGGATCTTCTTCAGGAACAGGCCAATTTTCTATTACCTCATCCTTTCCTCACCACACCCTCAGACTTTAAATTGAGCCTGGGACAGCAAGTGCACATTAAAACCTGAATCCCAAAGCCCCTCTCACCATGTTGAGAAGGGACTTATACAGTACCTCTCAACACCCCAACAGCAGTAAAAGTTCTAGGAAAGGCCCCTTGGTATCACTTATCCTTGGTAAAATTGGCACCTGAGACTTTACCCAAAGAATCTGTTAACACCAAGCCAGAGGGGTCCCTCTGCTCAACCCCCAGCCCAACATCTCCTTACAGTGCATCCATTGTAGGACCAAAAAAACTGAAAATCTCCAAAATCTTTGCCGAGATTTCCACTCTTACCCCAATTCCAGAAGAAATAGAACCTTTCCCCTGGCGACCATCTTCTCGCTCTTGCAAGTCCGCTTTACATCCTTCACACAGGAGCTGCTCCTCCAAGACTGGTCCCAACCCGATATCATGGATTTGCCATCATGGGACATGATAAGTATATACCACCCTGTGTCCGTAACCTTTACTTGCTAAAGGGTTGACAGCAGCTGCCCCAAAGGATTGTAACAATATAGAGAGATTTCTCCTGGCACTCATTTACCTCCTATCAGTAGGATGTTTCTTAGAAATTTCATTGTGGCGATGTATCTTTCAAATTAACCCCTTTTGCTCCACTTTCCAAATGCCTCAAGGATTGATCCTTCTCTTTGGCCCTTGCCTCTTTCATTGTCTTTCTAATTTCTTACAGGAGCATATGTAGTCCTTCACCAATCAAAAGGTCACTGGATTCTTCATGGGAGGAGGATATCAGCTTCTCAGAATCAGCAACCCTCCCCCAGAATACAGACTCCCCACATGAAACCTGTACCCACCGCCTAATTGTTTTACCTACCAACATAAATCTTTTATTTTTTCATGTCTTTTCCCATCTTCAGCAGGAAGTAGCTTCAGAAGAATGAGACCTCTGCCCCTTCTCCCTTCTCTATATGTAAAATGATAGGTTCTGGATGTGACTGGCACCATCTTGAATGTGACCGGCACCATTTTACACACATTCAGCACCAAATGGCTGCCAGCCTTTCCATTATGAGAAACCTTGTGGTTTCTAAGAAATAGAAACTCCACCACACTAGCACCAAACCGCTCCCTGATTATGTCAGCCTTCCTTACAGTCTATGTAAGCTCTTCCAACTCCACACCTAGTGCTGTCCTCCATTTTGAGTGCAGCCCGGCAGATTCTTTTCCTTTAATAAAGCTTGATTGGTACCCGGTGTCTTGGCTCACTTTCTTTCAAATTCCTTTTATTTGGTTTGTGGCTCAAAAGTTTCCTCTAATATTCCAATGTAGTTTTCTACAGAATTGACTACGAGTATGTAGGAAAGCAAAATATTTTGACCCCAAAATATTTTTCTTTGACATATTTCATTATTGCTAATTCAGCAAGACTGGAAAAACATGATTGGGTAGAAAGCTGTTTCTTTGTGGAAAGAAATTTAAATCTGTAAATGCAAATAGCCAGGCTTCCTCTGAGGCACCCTTCCTTTGGCTACTATCTATTGTTTCAGAGAGCAGCTGTGAGACTACTTGAAGTACTTTCATTTGCTTTCCTGATGTCTCTCCTTAACTTTAACTTTCTGATTTCCTTCTATCACCTGTGAGAAAACTTCCCTGGGGAACTTCAGAGAAACCTGGTCTCAGGTCACTGTTATGGGCTTCCACCTTCCCCTACCCCCCTACCCCCTCTTTCTCTCTCTTATGAACATTAGTGTATAAGCTTTGTACCCCTGTTGGAATTTGGGACATTTTGAATCAGTGTAGAGATGGGAGTCAGCCCCTTGACTCAGCACCCCACTGAGGCAGGAAGTTAGATAGAGACAAGAGTGGGAGAAAGAAATCTGGTTATTTGCAAGTGGAACAAATTGGTTCCCTGAGCAGGCATGCACATGCATAGAAGCAAAAACAGGAGATAAAGGCAATTCCATACAGGGAGCCCCCTACCAGCTAGGGCTCCATTCATTTGGACCAATGAGCCCACTACCAGTGAAGGTACCATTCATTTGGACCAATGAGCTCTTACCAGCTGAGGCACCAATCACTTTAACCAATATGACAGAGGCTACACTCAGGGCTCAACCAATGACCATAGGACACAAATCAAGCTAAGAGGACTTAAAAACCCCAGGAATTTAATTGCTAGGGCTCTTGAGCCACTCTCTAGCTTGAACCCACTTCACCCTCTCTGGAGTGTATTCTTGCTTTGTTAAATAAAACTACTCTTTGCTTTTTGCCTCCAGCACGTCTTCTCCAATTTTTTATTTGAGGCACCAAGAACCCAGATTTAGTCAGTGGAACCTAGAATTTCCCTTAACACCACCCCTAGCCACAAAGAATCTAGCACACCCAACTAAGCTATTTTCACAAACTAAGATTAGCAAGCAATTTTTTAAACCACAGACTTCGCTAAGGCAGTTAGCCCCAACTCCTACATGTACAGAAAGCTTCGAGGTGACCAGTACAACGACCCCCCTGGAATTGCTGGAGTGAGCAACACTACCATCTTGGACTTACCGAGTAGGCTAAAGACTGATGCCCTAGCTGAGCATGAGCCCGTGCTTATCTTTGTGAAAAGAGTTTAGCTGGGAGTGCTGTATTCTTTGTGGCTAGGGTGGGGAGCTGAGTGGAGGGGTCGAGTCCAGGTGCCGAATCCTGTTCCCATCTTGTCTCAGTTGGGCAAAGGATTGGACTGAGGATGAGCAATTTCCTCCTCAGCTCAGACATTTGCCTTCACATCTTTCTGAACACTTATTTGTGTGATGAAAAAATGTAGTATTTCTCTGTTAGTCGAAACATAATTGTTCAATTTCCAGAATTGAGATTAGATCATTCACAGAAAATGATGAAAGACAGGATGGAACAATTTGAAAGGGAATGTTCATGCATATATCCAAATACATAACAAATATCTGTAAGTTTCAGAGGGTGGTCCTCTCACAGATATGTCAAACAAACAGATAAAAAATTTTAAAAAAGAATACCAAAAAAGCAACATAAAACATAGTTTCTCAAATGGCTAAAAAAATTGCCAAATCATAAAATATGAATAGTTTATAATGTAAGTTCATGAAAGGAGAAATGGTTGGAGTAATCTGCCTCATGAGTTGGAAGGTGAGGAGTCAATGGCTGGTTCTTTCCATGTGGCAATTGCATAGTCTCTTTAGAGGCAACGTGTCCAGTTTTGACAAATTGGTTTTGGAATATCAGCACCTCAAATTCAAAATTTGCCTACAAGATCCAGGTGAATTAATAGCACTCAAAAGGTACTCATGCAATGAGAAATGGTGAATTTCCCAGCAACCAGACCAGCTGTTGCAGCTGTGGCAAAAACAGTGGCCAATTATCAACTTGGGATGTCAAAAGTTGTGGAATCCAGCCAACAAAGAACACCACGGAAAACCCTCAGAAATCTTAGGCATGAATCTTCTCTGTACCCAAATTGTTAGTGATTTCTACACTAATTTGTACTGATCTATTTGACTTTATGTATCCATCCCCAATAGAACAGAGGTCAGCACAGTTTCTCTCAAGGAAAAGAACAAAAAGTCCCAGGGACCTTCTTGTCAAATCTTTTATAATTTAAGATCTATTTGCAGAGAACCCAGACCCTATGCCAATTTCCAAAGGCAATAATAAGGAATTTGGGGGCATTGTCAATATAGGATCATTGGAGACACTAGTTCTGGGAAACCATGAACTGATGAGATGATTTGTCTTTATTGGAAACCACAAAAGAGGAAATATTTGCAGTTACGATGTCATGATATCATTACAAGTAGGACACAGAGAACCAAAGAAAATTTCTGTAATGGTTTTACCTCTCTATGCATGTGTGTTGAATTTGATTTATTGCAATCCTGCAAAGGAAGGAGTCCATGTTTGAATCAATAGAGCATTCAGTGCATGACACTGACAAATGGACCTGCCAAAGCTGAGCCAGTGGAGTTTTCCCTCCCCCAAATATATTTCAAATATAAAATAGTTCTGGGTTTCAAAGGGAGAGAATTTAATCAGCAGTATAATGACAAAGTTGGAAGAATCTGTCTTATTGCTTTAAAACCTCATTCTGGCAGATTACAAAGTTAGATGGTTCCTCAAGATTAACTATGGATTCCATGAAACAAAATGGGACTGTACTAACTGTGGCTGATGCAGCACCAAACACAGCTTCTCTGTACCATGAGGACATTAATCTGGCAAATTTGTTCTTTCCAATATTGTCACATTTGTCACCCATAAGAATTTGCATTCACTTGGCAGGACTAGCAGCATACTTTTATTTCTTTAGCATAAAATTATTTCAATTCCCCAACATATTAATATAATTTATAAGAGATGATATCAATGATGTTTTAGATCTAAATGTAATATTGAATGTCCTACGTTATATCTACACCACAGCACTAATACAGAAGTCATCTCATCTGACAGTCTCTCCTCTCCTGCAGATTTTGTCACTAAAATGGAAGAGGCTATTGCATAAGAAAATTTTCATGAGCCCTCCTCATCAGTAACCTTTCCAGGAATTCAGTTGTCTTTAATGCCAAGGCCAGGAAAATAATTTTATTCCTGCTACCTCCTACTTCTTAAATGGAGTTGTGAAAATTAATCTGTTAAGTTTGGTTATTGGAGTGAGCTTAGCTTACTCATATCTAGTACAGTGTCATAGCAACTTAAGCAGGTGACTAGAAAGGCATCATATATTTTATCTGTCTCTCAACAACCAAGTACCTTATTAGGTCCTAAAGTAACAAGCACCTTATTCTAGGCCTGTGATATTCAGATCAAGGCATTTGTCACTGCAGGTCTAGCCTTGAGGGTGTCGGGGTGGAGCTTGGGATACTCTTGCAGGGAAACAGACAAATGAGTCCTCTCAGCTAGTGGACCTTGCCTCCTTCTCAATATGCCCAAGAAGATGCACCCTTGTTAATTGGGAGCTGCTTATAGGACATTAACTGACACAGAATAGTTCACACAACAGGGTTGCTGACATGTTCATGGCTCTCATGAACTGCCCTTGCTCACTCCACTACTCATATTGTGACAGGAAAAGAAGATCCCCATTGTTGAATGTAAAAAGTCCTCAAAGAAGGTCACTTCACCAAGACACTGTGGCTGTTAACCTCCCCTAGCTAGAAGCACCTCATTGTGGCATCCAGCAGACTCTGCTGGTCATTCTCAGAGTGGCTGTGTTCACAGGTCACTACAGCAACATTGCTTCCAAATGGAGATGTCTGCGTATGTGTCCAACCAAACCAAGATCATGCTTACAAGAAAATCTTGGAGTCCTCCTGACAAATTCAGGAATAAGACAAAGATGGTCTATCATCAGCAATCTTAATAGAGGCATTAGCTAGTGCAATTTGACAAGAGGAGGAAGAAAAAATAGACATAGAAAGGGAGGAAGCAGAAAAAACAGATGAATAACCATATTCCTGGAAAACTCAATTGAGAAGCAGCTGAGAGTTTAGTAAACTAGTGAGGCTTGAAATAAGTATAGAAAAATTATAGGCTTTGCATGTAAAAATAATGAGAAATTAGAAAATAATTTAGAACAAAAGTCTCCATTTTAATAGCAACTACAATATAAACTCTTAAGAATAAACACACCAATAAAATTAACGAAACCTATATGACCACATGAACACACTCCTGAAGTGCCCAAGGGCGGAAATGAACAGAATGAAAGACTGAACAAAGTTTTGTAATAGGAAAATTCACTATCATGAATATTTCAGAACTTCCTATTTGTGAATTTATCATGAACTTAATACATAGATAAACAAATGTGGTTTTTTGTATGTTTGTTAGTTTTCTTTTTCCTGAAACTAGAAAAATAAACAAACAAGAATACTGCAGAAAAATACTGGAATGAACTCTCAGTGAGAACTGGACCTATAGGATTTTAAAATGTGCTTTGAACCCCAATAATGAAAACACTGTAGTATTGATACTAGAATACAGTGAATCAAAGAGAGAGAAAAAAAAGGGTAATTGTTGCTTTGTGTTGCTTTGCCCCCCACGGATTTGTCACCTCACTTCCCCTGGGTGATGGAGATGCAAAGGATTACTCAAAGCCCATCTCTACTGAGCAGTGAGAAGCCCTGAAGTGGTTAATCTCCCCGGGAATGCTCAAGAGAGAACCAACCCTTCCTTTTGGGAAATTAACAACGAATTGGGGTTCTCTTCCTGCATTTATTTTATAGACTGGGAAGTTACAGGAAGAGACATAGGTGGGGTTATGGTTTAACAGTATAGGCTGGT
>NW_007731328.1:125073-128162 GCF_000696425.1 Galeopterus variegatus | reverse complement strand
TGGAAAACCAGGCTCTGTGAAGTACATATGATTTATAGTATATTCCACAAGTAATGTATAGAAGAATTTAATATTGGAAAAAGTGGCCCACAAATCATCTGGAGGTAAAAATGAATACTCATGTTTTTAATAAATTTTACTGGGACAAATGGGTAGAATTCTGAAGAAAGACAACGTCTGATCTCTCCACATACCAGTTAAACTCTAAATGTGTTAAACTTTTAATTGTAAAAAAAATAAATGATGTGGTAAAGGAATACATTTTCTATGGTAATTCAATATGCAGGATTCATAAAAGATTGGAAATTTGGACTATATAGAAATTAAAAACTTTTACATGTCAAAAAACCCCACATGTTAAGCAAAGTCAAAATATAAATGAAAAACTACTAAAACTAGTTGTAAATTATATCACAAACTAGGTCTAATTTTCCAAATATGTAAACAGTTGCTGGAAGTCCAAAAGAACAAGAACACACACACACACACACACGAGTTGAAAGACACGAGCAGGTCCCAGGATATATTGTTAGCTGGGGGAAATGTTAATTGCACTATGCAATAAACTGCAGCTTTGGGGAATGAGAGGAAGGTAAGAAATAAGAATGTACAGTTGAGTATGTATCTGTGCTAATAAGCATTTACAGATACTCATTATACAAATGAAAGTGGTTACTACAGGAATGAGAGAATATGGTAGATATACCACCCATGGGAGAGGTGGGGAGCAAGACTTCTCCATGTATACTTTATTGTATTTGTTTGATTTTTGAACCAGGTCAATCCATTTCCTATTCAGAACCAGAAATGAACATTTAAAAGATTTTTTAAAAGAATACAACAGAGCAATTAGGGAAAAAGTGAAAATATAGTAGACATTTGCAAAATTTTAGGGCAGTTGAAAATAAATATGAAGGAAATAGCAATACAATATTCGAAGAAAGTACAGAATAATATTTGAAATAATAGTGGTATAGGAAAAGGCTTCCCAAGCAAAATGAAAGCATCGGAATGCTCGAGGAAAAAAAAAAATCACCACTTTCATTAAATAAAAGTGAAATCTCCTATAAAACAAAACACCCAAAACCAAAATAAAAACAAAAATGGAAGAAAATATTTGTAGTACATATCATTTTCAAAATTATTAATATTTATATATAGGTGCTGAAAATAGAAAAATAAAATTTATGTAGGCAATTTAAGGAAGGGAAACTGATTTGCTAATACACATATATAACTTGCTCAACTGCATGAGCAATTGTTAAAATGTTGATTAAAAGCAGGAATATAACTTGTTGCCTTTCACATGAGCCAAACTTTAGAAAACTGTGATGTTTCTTACTGAAGTGTATCCGGGATGAATGACACTCTTGTCTACTGTTGGAGAGAGAAAAATTGTTAACATTCACATTGTTTATCAAAAGTTCCAGTAAGTACAACGCCAAGAGTCAACCTTAATGTACACTACAGATTTTGGAGGATTATGCTGTGTCAGTGTAGGTTCATGGATTGTAAGAAATGCATCACTCTGGGGAGGGATGTTGATGGTGGGGAAGGCCGTGTGTGTTGGGGGGCAGGGGGTTTATGGGAAATTCTTTATGTCATCTCCATTTTCCTGTGAACCTAAAACTTCCCTAAAAAAAGAAAAAAACGTCTATTAAAAAATAGGTAATGTAATTAAACATTTAAAGAACTCCTACAACTTAAAAACAAAAAAACTCCAGACAAACCAAATAAAAAATGAATGAATGACTTAAATAGATAATTCTCCAAGGACATATAAATGGACAACAAGCCCATGAACAGATGCTCAACATCACTAGTCATTAGAGATATTCAAATCAAAACTACAGTGAGATACCACCTCACAACCAACAGGACGCCTACTATTCAAAAATCAGAAAATAACAAGAGTTGGTAAGGGTGTAGAGAATTTCGAACCTTTGTGCACTGGCAGTGGAAATATAAAACAATACCGCCACTATGGAAAATGGTATGGTAGTTTCTCAGAATATTAAAAAAATAATTACCATATGATTAGCAATTTCACTTCTGGCTATATGTCCAAAAGAATTGAAAGCAGGGTCTTAAAGGGTTATGTGTGTATTCATGTTCATAGTAAAACTACTCACAACAGCCCGAAAATGGAAGCAACCCATGCACCCATGGGAGGACGAACAGATAAACAAAATGTGGTATGTACACAAAAAGGAATATACTTCAACCTTGAAAAGGAGAGAAATTCTGACACATGCTAAAACATGGATGAACCTTGAAAATGTTATATGAATAAAATAATCCAGCCACAAGAAACAAATACTGTATGATTCCACTTACATGGGATTTCTAGAGTAGTCAAATCCATAGAGACAGAAAGTAGAATGGTGATTGCCAGGAGCCATGAAAAGGAAGGGGGAATGGGGAGTTACTGTTTAATAGGTATAGAGTTTGAGTTTTGCAAAATGAAAAGACTTTGGGAGATGGATGGTGGTGATGGCTGCACAATATAAATCTGTTTATTCACACTACTGAACTGTACACTTAAAAGTGGGCTGCTGGTTAGCCCAGTTGGTTAGAGCACAGTGTGATAACAAGAAAGTCAAGGGTTCAGATTGCTATACCAGCCAGCTAGCAAAAACAACAAAAAAGGATAATGTGGTAAATTTTATGTTATGTGTATTACACCATGATTAAAAGCTAAAAAGGAAAACATACATTTTAAATTAAAAAAAATCAAGTAAGCCTTTTTTTGACATAGCAATTCCAGTTTTAATAGTATCCAGCATAATTAAGCACATCTATTTCAGAAAGGGCATTCATCGAAGTCAACTGCAGCATTATTGCACAAGGAAAAATTGGATCGTTGTAAATTCTAGGAAGAAAAAGAAAGGGGGAACAAAATAGAAGATGGCTTAGTGGATGAGATTGAATAGTGTGCTTTAGGTGGGTTCTGGAAGGCACTGCTAGCCCTGTGACACCTGAGCTGAGACAAAGACAAACCAATCAAGCCAAGATCTGGGGAAAGGTAAAGGCTCTTTGTGGGGAACAGGCTTGGCACGAGCAGCCCTCAGGGAAGCCCGAGGGGCCGT
>NW_007731328.1:122458-124151 GCF_000696425.1 Galeopterus variegatus | reverse complement strand
AGCTTGCTGAGTGAGCCTCTGAATTTAGCAAGGGTTCATTTACCTGGCTTACCATGACCAAACCCACCTCTCATAGCCCAACTGATTGCTTAGGCACCCAGGAACAGATTACCTGTGGTGACCAAGGTACCTAGAAGGAAAGGAAGAGCCCCTCAAGCTTAGCCCTGCAGATCTATACGCAAATAGTGACAGCAGATGTCTCAGGGATGTTTACATTGTACAGTCTGTTCCTTGAAAAAGATGTAGGTGTCTAATGAAACATCAGGCATCTATATGGTAGACGAGGAAGTTATTCCATCAGACGAATTTGTACTTTCAACATGCACCCATGTAAGGCCTGTCTCCTCTTTCTAATATGCTTACTTTATGCCATGACGCAGGTTACCAACACTTAGTGTTTAAGTCAGTCAAACCATCCTCAGAAGTGGGGAGGGAACAACTCTTCAAATGGCACTCAGACCCCAGGGATGCAAAATGCGCCCTTCAGCTCCCACACATCTCCATGCACTTCTCTGCTGAAAGATGTCAGGATTATCTTTGCTGTTTCAAAAGCAGCCAGTTCTGTGTATCCTTGAACACAATGTAAGTTATCAGCAATTAAACTGTTCAAATGAAAAAGAGAACTGAATACAATTCATGGCACTTGTGAAAAACAACAATTACCAAAAACAAAATTAAAGGAAGGTAAAGAAACATAGACAGTGTCGTATATTAGCAAAAGTGTGTGTTAAAGCAGTGCTGCTACCATGGCATTTAAAAATACCCCATGTAAGAACAAGAAGGGCTTCCTTGTGCTTCCCCTGAGGACTCTTTCACTGTGTGTCGTTTCCTTGGCAATGCAGCTCGTTGCCCTGAAAACAAGATCACAATCCAAAAATAGTGCATAATAAGAATACACATAGGCTCACATAATAACCTGAATAGTTGCATAATATTAATCTGACCAGAGAGGCTTAAATTCATGTTTGGTACAAAAAAAAAAAAAAATCCATCACATAGAAATTATTTTTTTTTTCTCATCATAATGAGCATTTAGATGCAAAAATGTTTTTCACGCTGCAAGCATGCAAAAGGTAGTCATGGACAAATGCAGCCTTAATGGGTGAATGGTCTCCAGCCATCTTATTCGGCATGATTCCCAGTGAAATCACAGAGCAGTGGTGTGCTTAATTATAGCAAAGCAGGAGGTAAAANTTGGTACAAAAAAAAAAAAAATCCATCACATAGAAATTATTTTTTTTTTCTCATCATAATGGGCATTGAGATGCAAAAATGTTTTTCAGGCTGCAATCATGCAAAAGGTAGTCATGGACAAATGCAGCCTTAATGGGTGAATGGTCTCCGGCCATCTTATTCGGCTTGATTCCCAGTGAAATCACAGAGCAGTGGTGTGCTTAATTATAGCAAAGCAGGAGGTAAAATACATAATGCCTCCCCAAACCACTTCTGCCCTTCCCCAATAAAACAGCTTTCTCTCATACCTTCTCCTACCTTTATTCACTTATTTGTTAAAAATTCTTTCTTTACAACCAGACAGCTTTTTTACTGCCTCCACCACTAGCACTAAGATGCTCTTCTGTCTGACCCACGGCCATCTTAACCATGTTCAAGGTTCATGGTTCATTCTTGGGCTTAGTAACCAACCCTCTAACACGTAACATGATGCTTGGCATGTAGCAGACCCTTACTTTTC
>NW_007731328.1:121275-122222 GCF_000696425.1 Galeopterus variegatus | reverse complement strand
ATAACCAACCCTCTAACACGTAACACGATGCTTGGCATGTAGCAGACCCTTACTTTTGTTGTTGTCATTGTTTCTGATGAATGTTTAATTAATGAGAGAAAGCGTATGCCAACCAGCAAGCTCTGAAAATGTTGCAATTTGCTAGAAAAGAAGAATTAAATAATGCAAAGACAAAAGCAGAAAGGAGCCCAATGGTGAAAACAAAAATCCATCATCCGTCTTGGAAGAGGACAGAGAATGTAGAAAGATGTTGACAGTTCCTTAGCTTTTTCATACTTTTCTCATGTGGGCCAAATTCCTTATCCTTCAATACTCAATTTGCATTTGCATTTGCATGTCATATCTTATGCAAAGTCTGTTCTGTGACTCAGATATGGCATAGAAACTCCTCTATGTAAACCCCATGTCTTTGACATTCCTCTGGTAATACATATGCTTGATAAGACAGTTTTGTCCAAGCTGAACTTTCCTTGTGTTAATTAAAGTTTCAAGAATCTAGATTTGTTAATAAAGGTAGCTACCTATGGAAATGGCCCAAGGAATGATCTTCAAATGTAAATTAGGAAAGACACAAGCAGGTTATGATTGAAAATATTATGAACTATAGGTAAACTTATAAATGCAATGAAAAAAGCATTGGGCCTGTGTTCTAAAAGCTATTTTGCAGAATCTTCATCATCCTCCTTGTCTTCACCAGCACCTCTGTTATGTACTGAGGACATCCCGTGGGGTTCTCAGTGTTCACATACTTTCTTTAAGGTCAGCCTCTGCAGGGCTAAACACCTAATTTTCCAAAAAGCAGGATAAAAGTGCTCTTAAAGGTACTAAAATATCAAGCTTTTTTTTTTCTCCTTTCTTTCAAGGTCTCTCTCTCAATGTGAAGTAGTGTTTTTATTTGCTATTTAGTGTCACTTGAAGGAAAGAAATACCAAACTTTAAAATTATCA
>NW_007731328.1:81998-120922 GCF_000696425.1 Galeopterus variegatus | reverse complement strand
TGTTTTTATTTGCTATTTAGTGTCACTTGAAGGAAAGAAATACCAAACTTTAAAATTATCACCATGGATTTTACAGTACATCCCTGTCTTGTTTGATGCCAGTTTTCAATGAAAATATAATAGAATCTAACCCGTCTGCCTATCGAGAGTCATTTCATGTTCTGTGGTGCCCGTGTGCCTGTGTAAAAAGTGCACAAAGCCGACCCCAGTGTCTTTATTTCCCCTCATGTTATGCACACATTCTGCCAAAACTCTCTACCATCTGGTTGCTACAGGGAGAGCAAAACGTGGAAGGAAAATGTACCCTGGTTGTCCTGCCCTCCAGCTTCCCTTCATTGTCACTTCCAGGCTGAGTGGTTGGGAATTGCAAGGAATTAACAGGAGTCAGAAAGGATGTGACAGCACTCCTAGGTCCTTGGTTTTTCTAGAAATATCATCATCTTCTTTCTGCATGTATAGCGAGTTCTGGTTCTCTGAGAAGGCCTGGCCTCTGGGGGCCATCAGTGTCTGCTTCCTCAGTCACTGAAGTAACCACTGGCCCAGTCTGCACCTCGAGTCTGGCTGAACTCCCACTCATCCACGCTGCCACACCTGTGCTCAGGACTATCTGGAATAATGCAGGTACCACACGTGCACGGGCAGCAGGAGACTGAGGTTGACCTGCATGTACTTGCTACAGACTGAAGTGTGTCCCTCCTAGACTCATTTATTAAAGTCCTCACCCCCAGTGTGGTTGTATTTGGAGATGGAGCCTAGAGGGAAATAATTCAGGTTAAATGAGGTCTTTGGGGTAGGTCTTTGATCTCATAGGATTAATGTCCTTATAATAAGACACTCAAGAAAGCTCACTCTCTCTTTCTCTGCCATGTGAGGACACAGCAAGAAGGCACCGTCAATGAAACAGGAAACAGGCCATCATCAGACATCAAATCTGCTGGCACCTTGACTTTGGACTTCCAACCTCTAGAACTGTGAGAAATAAATGTCTGTTATTTACAAGCCACCTAGTCTATGGTATCTTTTTATGGTAGCCTGAAGTATTAGCTTTTCTCCTCTGCTCAGCTGCGTGATCCATTGTCCCAACTGACCTTACCACGAAGTACAAGTTCAAAAGTAAAGTTATTAAAAATGTCAGGATGAGGACAGTAGGACATAAAACCAAGCATGGACCTTTTATGGGGGGTAGGGACAGGCCATAAAACCAGGTAAGGCTGTTGTTTCCATTTTAATTAGGAGGAAACTGAGACTCAGAGTTCAGTTTGTAACTACCATGAATCTTCATCTACAAATGCAAGAACAAATGAAGTATTTTGTTCTTGTTGTCATTGAAATAAATTTGACTGTGAACTTCCTGGTGGGAAATTTGGTGTCAGATTATTTGGGAGTTGCTTGAATTCAGGAAACCCAGACTATGCGTCATCTACAAATGCAAGAACAAATGAAGTATTTTGTTCTTGTTGTCATTGAAATAAATTTGATTGTGAACTTCCTGGTGGGAAATTTGGTGTCAGATTATTTGGGAGTTGCTTGAATTCAGGAAACCCAGACTATGCTTGGGAAAGAGTGGCAGGAAGTCTGATGCCCTGAGCCGATGGGTGTTGCTGATGTGCTTCTCATCTAAGTTCACGGTAGTCCTTCAGATGTGGTGGGTCTGTTTTTCCCCCAACAGAGGAGATACACATGGACCATGGCTGGGACGCAGTGTCCCAGAGTCACGTTTCCACAGTGCTCCCATGAGAGTCTCTCCTGAGTCCTGCCCCTCCTCTCAGTTTCCATGTCGTTCCTCCTCACAGGCTCCCAGGATCTCAACCTACCTTCAGAAAGAAACATTCACTTTTTCTCCATTATGGATATTTTCTGCATAATCTCTTCAGGTAATTTGTGATTTTACAAAAAGCTGGTGAAGCAACATAGCAAGAGAAATGTGACAGCAAAATCTTCATAGGAGCTTTGAAAGAATGATGGGGAATGTGGAAAACAGAACATAGCACTTGGAATTGTGAGTAAGCCACCCAACAAAAGTTTGGGAGGAATTATCGATGTGTATAAAATTCATGAACTTGGTCACAAACTTATTTCTGAAGGGAAAAAAAATTTACATTTCCTAAGACAGTTGCCCCTCCAACACGCAATCTACTTGTAGGAGTTTGGTTGACAAATTACCAAGTACAGCTAATAGCAAACAGCGAGCAGAAGACGATCCATTATGATTTTTAGCTCAACTCAAATCATTTAAAAATTCTAGTAAATTACTTGACTTGGGATGTAAAAATGCTCCTGTGGCCTGTTGTGTATGTATGTCTTAACTCATTTCAGATTCTACTCCATTTCTGCCACAAATAAGCTTTCTTCTGTGGCTTAACAGCAATAACACCATTTCTAACAGGCTAAGTACAACGTGAATGGTTATTTCTTATTTTACAGTTGTGGGTGATTAGTTAATTAGTTTTACAAGTGAAACACAATTTCCTAGAAAGGCAAAATAATTTTGAACCTGTATGCACCTAATAAGATTGCATCATAATGCACAAGGAAAAAATTATGAAGTCAGAAAGAGAAACTGACACATGCAAAAATTTTGGAGGAGATTTTAACATACAACTCTCAGGAACTGAGATGTCAAGCAGAGAGAAGCAAATAACAAGTGAGGTATGGCTGGTTAAATATACACTTGTGTCCAGCACAGAGAAAAATCCATATTCTAATGGGAGCCTTCCATATTTAGATTCCCTCAGGAAGGAAAATGCCCCTAAGCTCTCTACTTCAAAAGCCTTCCTCTTAATTTATGGTTCTCTCTCAGAAGAAGGTAGGCAATGGGGTCTGATAATCAAAGAAACAATTTTACTATATCTCAGTAAATTCTGCAAAGATGTGTCTGGGATGTAGGTATATTTATCACGTATTTTTGTCTGCTTGAAAACTTGGAGTTAAAATTAGAGGAAAATCTGAGACAACAAATAAGTGAGATTCTGCATCATGTTATACTAAGTATCAGCAGTTATTGCTAACAGAGCAGATTTTAGGTGCTCTGATCACAAAAAGAAGGTAATTATGTGAGATGATGAACATTTCAATTTGCTTTACTATAGCAACCACTTCACTATTTATAAATGTGGGGAAAATGGAGTTTAGTAAGGCCCTCTGGCCTCATATCCGGCTGGATATGATTCAGCACATCCATTGTAAACAAGTTACGTAAGAATAGTGTCGGTGCACATGTGTGCCCATATACTGCTTGGCTCGTTGCCATTGTTGTGTACTTTCGGTACAAAAGCCAGCAGCTCTGAACCACTGGTCATCAGAACTCGAATCGGAATAAAGCATGTCTAACGTGTTATCAGCCATAAGAATCATTTTTCAACTACTGACTCGTGATCTGCACAGGACAAGGCAGGGGGTCTATGATCCAGCCCAACAATAAATACATCAAAAAATCACATTGTATGCCTTAAACATTTATGACACACATTTTTAAAAATATGTTTTTTATGGTAGGTTGTAAACTATTTGAAGGCTAGGATGAAAATAACCCCAGTCTGGTCCCTAGTGGTGCCAATATTTAAGTTATATAAATAAAAGCATGTTTACTAATTATACTCTGCAATGGGCATTTGCTGATTAGGGCCTCCCAGCTTTTCTTTCCCCCTTTATTTATTGACAGTGCCTCAATGTCTGACTAGCCATCAGTCATCCGAAAGCCCACGGCCTTTAGGGTTGCTGACCCCACCCACAAGTCTAAAATTGCAGCCTGTGGGCCAGGCCTGAATTATGTTGAGGACCTCAAACTTCTTGGCCACAATCATTGCTTCAGTTGGCAACTAAAATTAGTACAAAGTAAATTCTAAACATTTTGTTTAAATTTTTGTGAAAAAAACATTCTCTTTTCTCTGTATAGGGATGTGGAGGAATATCCCCAGGAGACTTCACAACCACCTGGTCACCACAGTAGGAGGTCACCCCAGAAGGTGGCCAGCCCAGAGGAGGAAGGGCCGATGATGGTCCCGCTGCACGGGGTCTGGATCAAGGATTACCCCTCTCCAGGAGACGATGCAGTCCCATGTGTTGCTACCTTATTGTGGATGGATATCAGTAGGAGGTCACCCCAGAAGGTGGCCAGCCCAGAGGAGGAAGGGCCGATGATGGTCCCGCCGCACGGGGTCTGGATCAAGGACTACTCCTCTCCAGGAGACGATGCAGTCCCATGTGTTGCTACCTTATTGTGGATGGATATTTTCTATTACTTGAAATCAAAAAAATTGATACACACTGCAAATAATTTTAAATAGCTTTTCGTCTTACTTAATTGTAATATAAAGCTTTGTCATCATCATACAAGTTTTAAAATATTTTTTTTGAAACTTTAAAGTTCAGTGTCTGTAAACAATACTGGGTACAAAAGAACTGTTTGACAACAACTAGAATCAGTGTTAGAGCCCTAGATAAGCTGCACCTTCCATAAACCTTCCGTGGCCTGAGTCCCCTGGCCGTGACATGAAAGAATAAATGTTCCCCTTGAAAATAGCACTAAACACTATAGTGCTGACCTCTATTTATTTTAGTCTTAGAGAGAAAATTTGAGTGAATGCTCAATAGACACTTAAATTTCAACCCCAGCTTTTCTTTCCCCCTTTATTTATTGACAGTGCCTCAATGTCTGACTAGCCATCAGTCATCCAAAAGCCCACGGCCTTTAGGGTTGCTGACCCCACCCACAAGTCTAAAATTGCAGCCTGTGGGCCAGGCCTGAATTATGTTGAGGACCTCAAACTTCTTGGCCACAATCATTGCTTCAGTTGGCAACTAAAATTAGTACAAAGTAAATTCTAAACATTTTGTTTAAATTTTTGTGAAAAAAACATTCTCTTTTCTCTGTATAGGGATGTGGAGGAATATCCCCAGGAGACTTCACAACCACCTGGTCACCACAGTAGGAGGTCACCCCAGAAGGTGGCCAGCCCAGAGGAGGAAGGGCCGATGATGGTCCCGCTGCACGGGGTCTGGATCAAGGATTACCCCTCTCCAGGAGACGATGCAGTCCCATGTGTTGCTACCTTATTGTGGATGGATATTTTCTATTACTTGAAATCAAAAAAATTGATACACACTGCAAATAATTTTAAATAGCTTTTCGTCTTACTTAATTGTAATATAAAGCTTTGTCATCATCATACAAGTTTTAAAATATTTTTTTTGAAACTTTAAAGTTCAGTGTCTGTAAACAATACTGGGTAAAAAAGAACTGTTTGACAACAACTAGAATCAGTGTTAGAGCCCTAGATAAGCTGCACCTTCCATAAACCTTCCGTGGCCTGAGTCCCCTGGCCGTGACATGAAAGAATAAATGTTCCCCTTGAAAATAGCACTAAACACTATAGTGCTGACCTCTATTTATTTTAGTCTTAGAGAGAAAATTTGAGTGAATGCTCAATAGACACTTAAATTTCAACCTTGCCAAAAGTGATGTTTATAGCAAAGAATGATTCCTTGCCCATTTTATATAAAGCGACCTAAATATGAGACTGTGCTGGTGAAGGCAGATTGCTTAACCTCTTTCTCCAAGATCATAAATCTCTACTAAAATCAAACAGTGACCACAAAAAGGCCATTGATAATAAGAAACAGGGGGATCCCTCTGGCTGCCTTGTGTCTCACTGCAAAATAAAAAGCTCTAAGACGTGTACAATGTCCATTTCCAGCAAAACATGACAAAGTGATTTCATTATCTGGGATGCTTAGTAAATGGTCCTTATCAAGTAGGACAATATGTCTCTTACTCAAGGAATGTTCCTTGTTAGAGCAGTGAAAACAAAATACCACTTCTTAAAACTCACTGCTGGTGGCATTACTTTCTCTATGCTTAAACGTGGGCAAAACAACAAATACATACAAGCAAAATACTAATATACAGTTATGTGCTGCACAACACGTTTCTATAGATGGGATATACAGTGATATCCCATAAGATTATAATGGAGCTGAAAAATTCCTATTGCCTAGTGACATTATAGCTGTCATAATGTCGTAGTGCAATTATTCATTAACTTTTTTATGAATTTAGTGTAGCCTAAGCACAGCGTTCATAAAGTCTACACTAGCATACAGTAAGGTCCTAGGGCTTCACAATCACTGACCACTCAATCACTGCCTCACCCAGAGCTACTTCTGGTCCTGAAAGATCCATTCATAGGTTCCCCATCCAGGTGTACCACTTTTTTTTTTTTCCTTTTATACTGAATTTTTATTGTACTTTATCTATGTTTAGATATTTTTAAATACACAAATACTTGCTATCGTGTTGTGATTGCCTACAGTATTCGGTACTGTAATAGACAGGTTGGTAGCCTAGAAGAAATAGGCTATACATATAGCCATCTAGGTTGGTTAAGTACACTCTATGATATCGCACAATGACAAAGTTGTCTAATCATGCATTATTCAGAACTTATTCCTGTAATTAAGCAACACATGACTGTAAGTAAATACTTTCTTGTTGGCCTATACATCGGGAGTCCCCATTTGTCTTAGTACATTGAGGTTTCTATAACAAAATACCACACGCTGGGGTAATTTACAAATAGTAGAAATTTATTTCTCACAGTTCTGGAGGCTTGTAAGTCCAAAATCAAGGTGCCAGCAGGCTTGGTGTCTGGTCAAGACTGCTCTCTGCTTGCAACATGATTCCTTGTTGCTGCATCGTTCAGAGGGGAGGAACGCCGTGTCCTCGCCTGGCAGAAGAAATGAAGCGAGGAGGCAGCCCTCTGAAGACTATTTTATAAAGGTATTACTCCCATTCACAAGGGTGGAGCTCTCATAACCAAATCACTTTCCAGAGGCCCCACCTTCTAATACCATTGCCTTGGTATTAGGTTTCAACATCCTAATCTTAGAGACCACATGCATTTACACCATTGCACCCTCGATGGGGGCAGTCAACCTACACTTGAACAGTGGTCACCAAACATTAATGAGCACCCCACATCCAGCCAGGCTGCAGACTGCATACCACCCCATCATCTGAGGCCCTCTCTTGTGTACATGAGCTGACCTCATCATGTCCCGCATCCCCCTGCTCCATAACATCTACCCTTCCAGCATCACAGCCCCATTACTTCTTCATTTCCGTGTTGTTGTTCTAGCTCAGGCCCCCTTGCTAGCCCCAACCACCGTGGCAGTTTCTTCACTCACCTGAACTAATTTCATTCCCTTGTGTAGCTCCTCTTCTAATTCAAATCTGAGATTGTCACTGGCTCAAAATCCTTCCGTGGTTCTACATTGCCTGGCCATCTGTACTTGTACTCCTTTAACAACCACAGCAATTAGATTGTTTATTCAGACTCTACCTTCTTACTCCTTGCTCAGGTGAAAGCTCCATAAGAACAGAAAATTTCTTGCATACCTTGTTCACAATGTTAACCCAAAACCCAGTAGAGTAACTAACTCATTTTTGATGCTCACTAATCACTTGATGGATAAATAAGTATGCTCTATGAGACACTTCATAAAATAACTCTAAACTGTTTTTGTTTTCTAATTTTAAAAAAGTATTAATGTTTACTATGTTCAAATCTCTGTGTTAACTTTTGAGAATACAGATAAGCAAGATGAGCCTAGTGTCAACTCTCATGAAGAAAAATTAAATCGGACACAACACATTCTGCAGTAGTGGGCAAAAAGCTCACATAAATTCAGATGGGCAAGGAATCAAACAGCTAGTTAACTTCATCCTTGTAGGATCCTTTTCTGCTATAGAGCAAACTCTACAGATAAATCACAATTTCCTCGAGGTTTCCTTTGAATTGTGTCCACAGGTACAGTGTTAAAAAAAGGCATTAGAGATGTCAGCAGATGGACAGTTTTCTAAAAATTCTAAGGCCTCTGAACTCACACTCTGAGCACTAGGTTTCTGTTACAGTCTCCTTTTTTCTTTCATAGAAATCCTCTTCTGTGTTTGTAGTCCTCTGAGCCACTGTGATGCTGTCAGATAAAATGAACTCAGAAACCTTTGGAGACTCAGAAAAAATGTGTCTCTTTCAGGCTTATTTTTGTAGGCACATGGGATCTGGTTGCTCTTGGACTTTACTTAGAGGAGTGGGGATAGTACAGTCACCATTGGCTCTTGGGGTTCCAGACCTATTTAGGTTGTGGTGTCCCTGTGCCCTGGGATCTAGTGCTGAGAAGGGCTGTGGAGTAAGCAAGGCACAGGGACTTACAAGGACCCTACTGTTTACCCCTTTACCTTATATTCAACTTTCTCTGTGGCTTGTTATTTATTTAAAGAGGGGCTGTGGGTCAATTTGGAGTGTTCGTGGAACAAAACTCAGGTGTAAACCTTTTGAGGTGGAAACTTCACAGTACATATGAAGAACCAAAGAAAGCCCAGAACACTAATATGCAAATATTGAGGGAATTAAGAGCTAAAAATATGGCTGGTGAGATCTGCAGGTCCAGACCCTAGAGGGCTGTGCAACAGCTGTTAAATGTCAAAAATGTAACTGTTAAATGGGATGCATTTATTAAAGTAGAATGTATCAAAGTTAGTTAGAAAATAATAAATGAGTTTGGGGAGAAAGTTTAAAAAACAAGGTAAAGCTCAAATAGACCATATGACAGAAAAAAAAAAAAAAAAACAGAAGAAATGAGCCAAAACTATAAAAATATTGGCTTTGTTTTGACTAAAGGAGAATAGGAAACACAAGAAACAGTGGCATGTGTCTCTGTGATAGTGGCTGCCTTTAATTAACAGATTTTTAGTCCCAAATCCACCTTCCACTGCCTGCTGTGAGATTATGGAGGTGGTAGTTGTAAAACTTTTCCTTTGCCAGCTGGCACGCTGTTAGGGGCTGTGAAAACAGGAAGGACGTTTTGAGAAGAAGGGTGGTAGTTGTAAAACTTTTCCTTTGCCAGCTGGCACGCTGTTAGGGGCTGTGAAAACAGGGAGGACATTTTGAGAGGAAAGGTTTCTCCTTCTGAGCTACTCTTGGGGGAGGTCTGCAGCATTCAGTGGCTGGAAGACCATGGCACCAGCAATCTCTGCCCTTCCTGGTGGGTGCTCCAGCACCTGGAGAGAGCTTTCCAAGGTGTTCCACCAGCACAGCCCCTCAGTCCACCTCCCAGTGCCCCTCCAGTGAGATCACCATCTCAGCCCTGGGAGGTGGGTCTCCCAGATTTGTTTCTTTATTGGGTGGTTTGCCCCAGCCCTGAAGATACTGATGGGTTCTTATATCTACTTTCTCTTTTTATATTCATCAGAGGATTTGGGTTGTTTGTTTGTTTCTTACTCTTTATTTGGTAATTCTTTTCATAAGTAGTATATTAAACATTCCCTATTCAAGTAATTGTGTGTCTATCTCCTGGTCCTGAAACATCAGTGTCGAACATTTATTAAAGCCAAACCACAAATGCCCATTTTCTTATTGTCAGGCTAATTGACTCCAAAATGTACAAAAATGTTGTAGGAATGAATACATGCAAGTTGAGTGCAAATCAATCAGAAATGTAGTAACAGTTGTTCTAGCCAGATTCTTCTTAGAGAAAAATAAAAGAGCCTCAGACACTTTGCCACGCATGTGAGTAGAAGGAATAAGAGCAGGGTTTAGAAATATTTTAAAAATTTCAACTGACTGAAAAGCTCAAGAGCTCCTGAGCCTATAATACTTATCACTCCCATTTCTTTGGACACAGCTGATGCTACTGTATCAAATGGTTGGTTAGCCACATTGTCTCACCTTTTAAATTGTCAGCATTACTTCTAAGAAGAGAGCTTGGCTTGAAAAATATGAGAGAGCCCACTTTCCACTACAAATGACCTGGGAATTGGAATTAATATATCTTATGTGTCCTTGCTTTTCTTTTCCCCAGAGGAAGACATGGAAGTAACTAGAAATCAACATTCATCACTGAAGAAAGAGAAACCACTGTATTGTTTTAACCACGAGAATGAAATAATCCATTTTGGTTTTTAAACAATGGTCATCTATTTTGTGAAAAACTTATTGGATGGGAAGATTAGTAGGTTTCAAGAGATCACTCAGGCAAGAAACTATGGTATTCAGACCCCAGTAACAGTGACCAAAGATACTGAAGAGGTAGAATCAACATGACTTTTTGAGTGACAGTTCTTATGGAATGAGTAAAAACAGATGTGACATAAGCTTTAGGACTTAGGGTCTTGAGCAACTGTAGGAAAGTTGGAGTGATTCGCAGAGATAGGAGGAATAAGATTTGAATCCACTTTCGGCATTGTGAATGAAAAACTACTATGAGATGATTAAAATATGGATGCAACTGTAGGAAAGTTGGAGTGATTCGCAGAGATAGGAGGAATAAGATTTGAATCCACTTTTGGCATTGTGAATGAAAAACTACTATGAGATGATTAAAATATGGATAAGTGTGTAGAATACAAGATTGGAGTAACTAACACATAAATGATAAATGAAACTGTAGGAATGAGTAATAATCTGCAGTGCCCTAGCCATGTGGATATTGCTGCTGTTCCCTAAACGTTCTTTACTTTCTCATCTTCTCACAGTCCTCTGCTCACGTCTCTGCTTGGAATAATTATCTTTTTACACAATTGTAAAACTCCTACTGAACCTTCACAACTAAGCTCCAGTAATACCTTCCCTAGTTTCCATTCCTTGACAGGTCCTGTCTAGATTTAACTCTTCCCTTACAGATCATCACGGAGGGTGACTTCCTCTCATAACACTTATTGTTGCATTGTGTGCTACTTATGTAGAAATATGCATGTTTCTGACAAGAATTCACAAACCCACTGAGGAGTTCTTATATCTTCATTATATCTGAGTCTGTGCTCATGCATACAGCAAGCGCTTCATAAATTTTATTTAAAAATTAAACTCAGGGACATCTGATTTTGAACATGAAAATGTAGCTGATTTCAAATTCAGCCTCTATTAAAACTATTATAAAACCTGGACACAATGTATAAAACAGCTGTTTATAAGCTTTATACATCAATAGGTGCAGGGTTGCAATTTTTTACAGAAGGCAGCACATGACAGTTGGTAGACTGGTCTCCACGGTTTCTCATCTCTCTCCACATCTTGTGAATGAAGGCATTGATTGGCATTTGTTCCAGACAATCATTCCAAGGATTTCTATACAGCAGACAGCACTTGAAAGATAGTGTCTCCTACAGAGCAAAGGTCAGACAGTTTTGAAACAGACTATTATTTTTTAAAAAATTTGTTCCTTAAGATTGAGGGTTTCCTCAGCTGTCATTTCTGGGTTTTTTATTTTTCACATAAGAATAACCTTCAGGCAGCCTGAGTGGTACACCCTCCAGGTAGTAGCCCAGACAACAGGGGTATGAGGGGATTTNGCAACTGTAGGAAAGTTGGAGTGATTCGCAGAGATAGGAGGAATAAGATTTGAATCCACTTTCGGCATTGTGAATGAAAAACTACTATGAGATGATTAAAATATGGATGTGTGTAGAATACAAGATTGGAGTAACTAACACATAAATGATAAATGAAACTGTAGGAATGAGTAATAATCTGCAGTGCCCTAGCCATGTGGATATTGCTGCTGTTCCCTAAACGTTCTTTACTTTCTCATCTTCTCACAGTCCTCTGCTCACGTCTCTGCTTGGAATAATTATCTTTTTACACAATTGTAAAACTCCTACTGAACCTTCACAACTAAGCTCCAGTAATACCTTCCCTAGTTTCCATTCCTTGACAGGTCCTGTCTAGATTTAACTCTTCCCTTACAGATCATCACGGAGGGTGACTTCCTCTCATAACACTTATTGTTGCATTGTGTGCTACTTATGTAGAAATATGCATGTTTCTGACAAGAATTCACAAACCCACTGAGGAGTTCTTATATCTTCATTATATCTGAGTCTGTGCTCATGCATACAGCAAGCGCTTCATAAATTTTATTTAAAAATTAAACTCAGGGACATCTGATTTTGAACATGAAAATGTAGCTGATTTCAAATTCAGCCTCTATTAAAACTATTATAAAACCTGGACACAATGTATAAAACAGCTGTTTATAAGCTTTATACATCAATAGGTGCAGGGTTGCAATTTTTTACAGAAGGCAGCACATGACAGTTGGTAGACTGGTCTCCACGGTTTCTCATCTCTCTCCACATCTTGTGAATGAAGGCATTGATTGGCATTTGTTCCAGACAATCATTCCAAGGATTTCTATACAGCAGACAGCACTTGAAAGATAGTGTCTCCTACAGAGCAAAGGTCAGACAGTTTTGAAACAGACTATTATTTTTTAAAAAATTTGTTCCTTAAGATTGAGGGTTTCCTCAGCTGTCATTTCTGGGTTTTTTATTTTTCACATAAGAATAACCTTCAGGCAGCCTGAGTGGTACACCCTCCAGGTAGTAGCCCAGACAACAGGGGTATGAGGGGATTTGAAGTTAATGCTGGCTCAGCCACCAAGGCTCTCTTGCTGGAGTAAAAATGTCCTGGGCCACTTGCTGGGTCACTTGGTTGAATATCCTGCCAGCAAGGCTTTCTGCAGTGGACTCCACAGGCCAGCATGTGAAATGTGATGGGTCTCTGTAAAAAACTTTCATGACATTTTACGATAAATGCCCTTTTCCTTCTTGCACTTGGCTCTTTGGGGATTAAAGCTCTGAGTATGAGTAAAAGATGATTATTTTTAAAAGGCACAGTTTTAGCAACTAGAATGAGATGCATCAATTCTGGGCAGGTAGAGTCATAGCAAGACCTGCAGCACTCAGAGTGTGGTCACCTCAGAGGTGGAAAAGTACCATGCTGTGCACCTTAAATATGTACAATATTTTTTCAATCATACATCAGTAAAGCTGAACAAAAAAGAATCTTAACATTAGTGCAAAAATAGGATATGTAATTCAACTATATATAGCGCATATCTGAAAGGACAATAGTGATGAGGGAAGACCAATTATGTGACACCAGCAGACTTTCTATATTTCAGCAGATATAAGTCAACATCAATTTTAACATGTGCCATTGTTTTATGTGCCACTAAAAAGGAAAATTCGAAAAGTACAATGCTGGTTACAAAGTCATACATCTTTGCTTTAAGACATATCCCCATATTACAACCTCGGACATGTTAAAATGTAAAAAAAAAAAAAAAAAAAAAAAAAAAAAAAAAAAAAACCGCAAAAACCCACAGTATAGAATCTATAAAATCCTATAGCTTTCTCTTTATACTCTTTGTATGTCTTAAATTTTGTATTATCTATTGTCAGGAAAATAGAAACAGCTTGAGACAAATAGAAACAGTTTAATCAGGCTCCCTCACCTCCTGAGTCAGGACATGATTCAGCACATTTCGGCACATCCATTGGCGGTGAACAAGTTATGTAACAGTAGTGTAACTGTGCATGTGCAGTTATGTAATCTTTGGCTTGTTGCCACTGTTGTGTACTTGTAATATAAAAAGACAAAAGCTATGAACCACTATCTGGCAGAGCTCGCATCTGAAATAAAGTGTGCCCGTTGTGCCTAAGGCTGCCAGAATCATTTTCCAACTACCTTACTCATGACCTGCACAGGATAAGGCAGAGGGATCTGTGTTCCAGCCTGGCACCTATCCAAAATAATACCTTAAAATCAGTTAAATCTTTTTTTTTTTTTTTATGGTTTGATTAGATTTTAAAAGTAATGAATATTACACTTAATAAGTTAAAAGTGCTAGAAATGCCAGCACAAGAAACTGTCATATGCACATAGTACAGTCAAATCACAGAAGAAAATATGAGAAAAAAAACTGAACTCTCAAAGTGCTAAAGTTGCAGAAGAGAACACAATATTATATTTATTACTGTTGGCCATGGAACTGCCATGCCTGTGGATGACTACTGAAAGGGATGGCCCGGAGTCTCAAAGAATTACACCGAGGGACAGATACTCAGCCAGAATGTATATTGGATGGCTTCAGGGGAGAGTAGGTGGGCTGCCCTCTCAAATCGGGAGCAGCTGCACGCAGAACTAGGGAGTGCCTTGTACATCCTATTAGGTTGAGCTGTCTCATTGTCATTGGACGAGAGGACCAAGCAAGAGTTTAAGCTGAGCTGGGACTTTCCCATAGGTGGGGAAAATCATGCCCATGGGAAGGTGATGTGGCGGTGAGGGAGAAGGGGGAGGGGGGGTCTTTTGTGATTCTTGGGAAATGTGAAACTTTCCACAGCCATTTTGGGTGTTCTTCCTGTCCACCTGCTGCCATTTTAGACTGACAATCGTCATAATTAATTGGCTAACAATTGCCAAAAAAGAAAAATAGTGAAACATTCTCAAGTGTAATAAAGACAGCGAGCTTCTTTATTTCACAGAATGTAATTCTTATAAAAATATTTTAGAAGTAAAGAACAAAATAATACTTGTTTCACTAAAGAGAAATGTATGTAAAAATAAAGAAAAACAAATGCTACTAACAACTCTGTGTGACTATATGGTTTATTTTTGTAAGCCTACCACAAAATAAATAGTAACATGTCTTCAGGTTTGGAGGAAACATTAAAATAGATAATATTTATGGGCCATTTATGATGTGTCATGCACTATTTAAGTTCCTTACAATGTATTAACTACTGATTGAGGATCCTCAGTGTGTAAACAAATCACCTCTCTGTTCATTTTCCTTCAAAGTTACAATCTAGTTAGTTAATTAGAAATAAATGAACATTTCGAGACTTGAAATGGAAATCTAATTCACAATTTTAGCTTAGTGGTTTAAATGACATTGCATAGAAGTCATTGCCTTCAAAATGACATTTTGCTATTCAAGTGGAGAATTTCCATTATTCATCAGTTGACCTTTTTATTTCATTTTGCACTAATTAGCTGTACAATTCTATTATGTATAAAACTCTAATTGATGACATTAAGGGTGTCCAAATGGCTCTATCATTCAGGAGAAACAAATTATAATTATTATGTGGTTTGTTATGTTGTGCACCAAATAAAAGAGCCTATTCCATACACTGTATGAATTTTACACCTAAAAAGAATCAAGATCTCAAAATCATCAAATGAAGTATAAACTAAGATTCAGTCTGTGCTTGCCATTCAATCTTATTAATGTATTAATTAAACATAATTTACTCTGTATAGTCCGCCTTTAAACTTCTGTGTCTCCAGATACCCGGAATAATGTTTCTAATGTTTAGAAAACATTAAAATATTTAGTAGACTTTGTTTTGTTTATTTTATCAATATCCACAGCTAGCTCTCATACTCATGTTGAAGGAAATTTGAGTTTTATGAAATAAATGAACTCTTTACAGCCATTAGGATATCATCATATTCCTTTCTTATTTTGTTATTTTTAATTTGGCTTTTATTTTAATAGAGTTTACTTGCCTGTAATGCAAACACTCAATGTGTTTTATAGGGTACTACAGTCCTACAGGTTAGCACATTCAATTCTTTTAATGATTTTTTTTTTTGGGTAATTATTTTATAATAGTAAATATTTATCCTGCATTTTCTACTTATTAATTTCCATCTTGTGGCAATATTTATTGCATTTTAATTATGGAAAATGGCGATTCACCTCACTTTCACTCCTTCCCCTTCCCCACAGTACTCTCCATATCTCTTTCTTCCCTTCCTTTTATATCATAATTTTGCTTAGACCAACACTTACTCTTATGTTATTATGCTAATGCAGATACTATCACAGCTAAGCCATAAACATCACAAGACTATTTCTCATTTCCTGAATAAATTTATTGTTTTAAGGTTTAATTAATTCCTTCCCTTGCCCCATATACTTAGTTTTCTATTTATATCAAACTGAATTGTTTTTTCATTTTAGTATTCTATCAATTTCTTTCTTTCTTTTTTCTTTTTTTTTTTTTTTGCGACCGGTAAGGGGATTGCAACCCTTGGCTTGGTGTCTCCCACACCGCACCGGCCATCCCTATATAGGATCCGAACCTGGGGTGGGAGCGCTGCTGCGCTCCCAGTGCTGCACTCTCTCAAGTGAGCCATGGGGTCGGCCCACAATTTCTTTTTTAAATAAATCTTCTCTAGGGATATCCAACCTGTTACATTTTGGAGTGTGTCCCTCTGGGCTTTTTCATATAGCTATTCTGGATTCTTTCTGGTCAATCATCCTGAGGGCTACTTTCTCTCTTTTCCTTTGTTAGATTCCCAGCCTCCCTCAGTTCACATCAGTTTTTTCATTTTAGTATTCTATCAATTTCTTTCTTTCTTTTTTCTTTTTTTTTTTTTTTGCAACCGGTAAGGGGATTGCAACCCTTGGCTTGGTGTCTCCCACACCGCACCGGCCATCCCTATATAGGATCCGAACCTGCGGTGGGAGCGCTGCTGTGCTCCCAGTGCTGCACTCTCTCAAGTGAGCCATGGGGTCGGCCCACAATCTCTTTTTTAAATAAATCTTCTCTAGGGATATCCAACCTGTTACATTTTGGAGTGTGTCCCTCTGGGCTTTTTCATATATGCTATTCTGGATTCTTTCTGGTCAATCATCCTGAGGGCTACTTTCTCTCTTTTCCTTTGTTAGATTCCCAGCCTCCCTCAGTTCACATCGGCTTCCTTTCTGGTTTATGCGCCTGTTTTGGTAGTGCACACCTCCCGTAACATCCCAAAGGTGAGCATTAAGAAGTTACATGTTTGAGACCTTGCTTTTCCAAAATTTTATTTCACATATCATCATGCATAATAGATAGCTTTGGGATCAATTCTAATTTAGAAATATGTTTCTCTAAACTATGAAGGGATTGTTCCATCTTTTTCTAGCTTTCAGTGATGTTATGGAGAATCTAATGCTATCTTAAGGTCTGATATTATGGACACAATATGTACACCCCCTTGGTAGTCTCAGATCTTACCTTTTTCCAGTCTTCTGAAATGTCATGATGATGGGCTTTGGTGTGAGTCTGTTTTCACACTGTCCCATGTTCTTGGTGGGCCCTTTACATCAGGAACGTCCTCACTTCTTTTTGTTGTTTTGTCTTGAAATTTTCAGATACTGGACCTTGGACTGGACTATGGAATGTATTTTTTTTCTTTCTCTTATTTTCATTTCTCTGTCTCTATGTCCTACTTTTTAGGAAATAGAGTTAACATTATATTCAAAACATTCCATTGATTTTTTTCTTTTTCTAATGGTTTTTCCTGACTTTCAGGAGTGTGTGCACATGTGGGCAAGTATCCTATTCTATGTCATGAATATGTCCATTCTTTGACCTCTCTGAGGATACTAGTGATACTTTTGTTTTGTTTTCTGTTTTCATTTCTTTGAATAATCTCTGTTGTCTCAAAGTTGATTGATTTCCTAGTTTGGATCAGTTGTCCCCTCCAAAACTCAGGTGGAAATTTGATTTCCAATGGGGCAGTGTTGGAAACTGACTGAGTCATGGAGGTGGATCCCTCATGAATGGATTAATGCTCTCCCTGGTGGGGAGATTAATGAGTGAGGGGAGGAGGGATTAATGAGTGAGTTCTCACTCTATTAGTTCCCAGGATATCTGGTTGTTTAAAAGATCCTAGCACCTTCCCTCTCTCTCTCTTGCTCTTGCTTCCTCTCACCAGGCGATCTGCTTGCACCCATTGGCTGCCCACCAGTTTTCTGTCATAAGCAGAAGCAGCCTGAAGCCCATGCCAAATTCAGCTGTACCAGAATCATGAGCCAAGTGAAACTTTTTTCTTTATAAATTACCCAGTTTTGGGTATTCTGTTACAGACACAAGAATGGACTAATACACTTACTAGACAAAGACTTTAAAACAACTTTCTTAAAGATGCTCAAAGAGCTAAAGGAGAACATGGACAAAGTCAGGAAAACAATGCATGAACAAAATGAGAGTGGCAAGAAGGATATAGACATATGAAAAGAAACCAATAAGAAATTCTGGAGCTGAAAAGCACAGTAAGTGAAATAAAAAGTACACTAGAGAGGTCCCAAAGCAAATATGAACAAGCAAAAGAATCAGTGAATTTAAAGATAGAGGAATGAAAATGATCAAGTCTGAAGAACAGAAAGAAAAGAAATAAAAAAAAGTGAAGAGAGCTTAAGGAACCTGTGGGATACCATCAAGTGAACCAAAACCATATTATGGATCCCAGTTTCAGAATCACAGAAAGAGAGGAGCAACAGTGACAGAGAGGATATCTGAAGAAATATTGGCTAAAAACTCCCTATATTTGATGCAAGTCATAAATTGATAAATCCATAAGCTCAATGAATTCCAAGTAGAATAAATTCAGAGACCTACATCAAGACACATTGTAATCAAATTGTCAAAAGCCAAAGCCAAAGCCAGAATCTTGAAATCAGCAAAGAAGATGTGGCTCAGAAAATACAAGGATCCTCAATAAGATCATCAGCCAAATTCTCATCAGTAACCTTACATGAACCTGTTCTTAATCGTCCTACTTTTAGTCAGTCGGGTTCTCATTCTCAACTTGCCTACTGTTCCCCAGGCCAGACACACCGTCTTATTCTTTCTAAAGAATGGATTTCTGGTCATCTTGTTAGAGCCCACCACACAAAACGGTGTTAGATAATTAGCTGTAGAAGAGCCATTTTGTAGAATACGGCTTTAAACAAAATGCTAGCCATAAGGAAGTCTACTTGTAAATTTGGCTCACAGCATAGCTCATGAGAAAACACCGCAGAACTGAGTGCTTGGGAAAAAACGAGATGATAAGAGCTCATCAGTAATTTACAGAACTAACCATTCTTCCTTTGGAGACATAGCTTCTGGGGAACAAGATGACATCCAGCTTGTAGGACCCAGATAAGGCCCACATCCCAAGGATGAGCTGAGGAATTACAGAACTGACCATAAGATAACAAAATCCCAGAGTCTACAAGATTGCATGCAGCCTTCTCTTAAAGAAAGTAAACACTTCCTTTTGTTTCTCACACTTTCCCCTTTAAAATCCTTGCTGAGGACTCTGGTGCCTTTGAGAGAGTTGTAATTTAACTGTCTCCTCAGACATCTGATCACTAAATTTCCTACCTTGCATCAACATTTGTGACTGATGAATCTTTTATTTTATTTATTTTTGGCAGCCAAACTTTGGGTGCCAGCAACAGTCTTCTAGGGTGGGGGAAAGTCAGTGGCCCAATGAAGGGGAGGAGGAGGGATCCCTGAATCTTTTATTTTATTTATTTTTGGCAGCCAAACTTTGGGTGCCAGCAACAGTCTTCTAGTGTGGGGGAAAGTCAGTGGCCCAATGAAGGGGAGGAGGAGGGATCCTCAACCTCATCCATCATCTGGGGGTATGTTGTCATCAATTTCTGAAGTCTTTGTGAGTCTTTCAGTGGAATTGGGGTTGCTTCTTAGATTTCCCCACTGTCAATTCAGGATAAACTTATATGTGAGACAATTTATTAGTCATTCAGATTTACCCTGCTTCTAAACTTTTGGTTTAGTCATTTAATCTCATCTTATTTTCTTTCTCTTTGTTCCTGTGTGTATATGCTTTTCTTAACCCCCTTGAGAGTTTTTGTGGGAATGTTCAATCGTCAATCTAATCTTTTTACTGTGAAATTGAAAAAATTATAAAGAAATGAAGATCTAATAAATTAGCAGAAAGCACGACCTATTCAACCAGACCCTAGGTAATAAATAGAATATTTTCACCCTCACAAAACCACTTTTGTGCTCTCCACATACGGCTAAACCTCCTCTTCTCTAGACTTATCCATCTTTCTGGTCTTTATACTTGATCAGTTTGCCTACTTTCAAACTTTATAAAAATGCAATTATATTACAAATATTCTTTAACTTCTAGCTTGTTTAATCCAATCTTACATATGTGTGAAATTCAGCCATGTTTCTACATTTAGCTACAGATGGTTTGTTTTCATTACTGCAGAGTATTCCATAGTATGATATACCATAATTTATATTTATATGTGTACCATGTAGACATATAGAGGAAAGTCTGTTGGATATATACCCAAGAGTAAAATTTTTACATCCAAGCATATGTTTATGTTGGGCCTTAACAGATAATTTAAAGCTGTTTTCTAATGAAATTATACAATTAATACTTCTACCTGCAGGATATGAATGTTCTCATTGCTTAATATCTTTGCCAATACTTGGTGCGATGATGTTAATTTTGACTTTTCTTCATGAATTATGAGTATTCCTAATGACATGTTAGAATAGTGAATCCTTTTCAGAAGTTTTTCAACTTACATTGCTCAGATCCATTAGAGAAATCAATATCTATGGATTCTATAGCCTTACAAAATGTATTTCTTAATAAGACTTGAAAGTAAAAACTACTCCTTGATATGAGCTGCGGAGTGGATGTTGTGTTAGCATGCATGAAAACATCAATCTCCTTGTGTTTTTCCATCAGAGCTTTTGAATAACTAGGTGCATTGTCGATGAGCAGTAATATTTTGAAAGAAATCCTTTTTCTTTTCCTGAGCAGCAGGTGCTGACAGTGAGATTAAAATATTCAGCAAACTATGCTGTAAATAGATGCGCTGTCATTCAAGCTTTGTTTTTCCATTTGTGTAGCACAGGTGGAGTAGACTTAAATTTAGCATAATTCTTAAGGGCCCTAGGATTTTCAGAATGATAGATGAGCATTGGTTTCAACTTAAATTCACCAGCAGAATTAGCCCCCAGTGAGAAACTCAGTTTGTACTTTAAAGCTTTGAAGCCAGGTGTTGACTTCTCCTCTTTAGCTATGAAAATTATAGATGGTATCATTTTCCAATATGAGAGGTTTGGTATAAACTGAAAATTTGCTGTTTACTGTGGCCACATTCGTCAGCGATCTTAACTCGATCTCCTGGATAACCCGTTGCAGGTTCTATATCAGCACTTACTGCTTCACCTTGCAGTTTTATGTTATGAAGACAGCTTCTTTACTTAAACCTCATAAACCAACCTCTGCTAGCTTCAAACATCTCTTCTGCAGCTTCCACACCTCTCTCAACCTTTATTGAGTTGAGTAGAGTTAGGGCTTTGCTCTGGATTAGGCTTTGGCTTATGGGAATGTTGTGGTTGGTTTCATCTTCTGTCTAGACCACTGAAATTTCTCCATATCAGCAATAAGGCTGTTTCACTTTCTTATCATTTGTGTGTTCACTGGAGTAGCACTTTTAATTTCCTTTGAGAACTTTTCCTTTACATTCACAACTTGACTAACTGTTGGGTGGAGGAAGCCCAACTTTTGACTTATCTTGGCTTTTAACATGCCTTCCTTTCTTAGCATAATTATTGCTAGCTCTTGCTTTAAAGTGAGAGATGTGTGACTCTTCCTTTCACTTGAACACTTAGATGCTATTGTAAGGTTTGACTTACTTTCAATATTGTTTCATCTCAGGGGATAGGGGCGCCCAAGGAGAGAAAAAGAGATGGAAGAATGGCCAGTCAGAGGAACAGTCAGAACACATACAACATTTATCGATTAAGTTTGCTGTGTCATGTGGTGCAGTTAGTGGCACTCCAAAACAATTGCAATAGTAACATCAAAGACAACAGATGACCATAACAGATATAGTAATAATGAGAAAGTTGGAAATACTGCAAAAATTATTAAAATGTGAAACAGAGACCGGAAGCCAAAAAATGTCTCTGATAGATAGACTTGCTCCACAGAGGGTTGCCACAAACCTTTAGTTTGTAAAAATTGCCATATTTGGGAAGTGCAATAAAGTGAAGCATGGTACCTCCTGGTATACCTATATCTTAAGAAGAGAAAGAGACCACATTCACAAAAACTTTATTACAGCATTGTCATAATTGTTCTATTTCATTATTAGTTATTGTTGTTAATCTCTTATTGTATCTAATTTATAAATTAACTTTATTATAAGTACTTACCTATAATATGTATAGGAAAAAATTAGTATATATAGGATTCAGTACTATCTGCTATTTCAGGCATCCTCTGGTGGTCTTAGAACACATCCCCCACAGATAAAGTGGACTGCTGTATTTTTTATTTACAAATAACACTACATTTTTATCAAATACCTGAGAAATTTATCATGAAGTATACATGATCTTTTAATTTAAAAAATATAGTAAGTTAATTGATTTGTAAAATATTATATTAAGCTGTATTTCTGAGATAAAAACAATTTATTCATGATCTATTACTGTTTTTATCTATTGGGCTAATTTTAGTAATACATTGGTTAAGATTTTTGCATTTCTATTTATGGATGAAAATAATCTATTATATTTGCTTTTATGTAACATTTTATTCAACATAATATCAAGCTTTTGCTAGCCTCATTAAATGATTTGACTTTCATTTTCTCTTTTTATTATCAGTTAGAATTTATTAATACCCGTATAATGTGATCTTTGGAACTGTGGCATTATTAACATATAAAACCTTTGCACTGTTGTTTTCTTTCTGGGAAAGTTTCTAACTTCTGTTCTCATTTCTTTAAAGGTTTGAAAACTATATGTTCTATTTCTTATTCAGTTTATTTTGGCAAACTGCATTTTTGTAGTCCTTTTTTTAAGCAGAATTTTATATTTGAATTTGCATTATATTTTATCCTTAATATTTATTATTTGTCTTGAAGCTTATTAAAGATGTATTTATGTAAGATATCTTTTTTTAAGAGTAAAGTTTAATTAATTATTTTTCATTTAATTGAAATGCATTGTTTGTACATATTTATGGGGTATAGAGTTACATTTCAATATGTGCATATAATGTGAATGGAGAAAAAGCTTTAAACTTTTCCCAGTTCAGGATGATGTTAGCTGTGGGTTTGTCATACCTGGCCTTATTGTGTTGAGATACTTTCTCTCTGTATCTAATTGTTGAATTTTTATCATGAAGGGATGTTGAATTTTATGAAGTGATTTTTCTGTATCTATTGAAATGATCATATATTTTTTCTCCTTCATTCTGTTGCTATGGTGAATCATATTTATTGATTTGCATATATTGAAACATCCTTGCATTCTTGGGATGAATCTCACTTGATCATGGTGTATAATCTTTTCGATGTGCTGTTGAAGTCTGTTTGCTAGTATTTTGTTGAGAATTTTTGCATATATGTTCATGAAGAATATTGGCCTGTAGTTTTCTTTTCTAATCACGTCTTTGTCTGATTTTTATATCAGGGTAATGCTGGCATCATAAAATGAGTTTGGGAGAATACACTCTGTTTCCTTTTTTTGGAAGAGATTGACAAGTATTGCTATTAATTCTTCTTTAAAAGTTTGGTAGAATTCAGCAGTGAAGCCAACCACTCCTAGGCTTTTCTTTTTGGGAGTCTCCTCATCACTGTTTCAATCTCATTGCTCATTTTTGGTCTGTTTGGAATTTCTATTTCTTCTTGGTAAGTTGCATGCATACTGAAATTTATCCATTTTCTCCAGATTTTCAAATTTTTTGATATATAGTTGTTCATAATAGTACCAAATGATTCTTTGTATTTCTATGGTATCAGTCAAAATGTCTGCTTTTCATTTTTGATTTTTGTCATTTAGGTCTTCTGTCTTTTTTTCTTTTTTAGTTAGTCTCCTAATGATTTGTTAATTTTGTTTATTTACTTTTTATTTCATCAATCTTTTGTATCTTTTTGGTCTCTATTTCATTTAGTTCTGCTCAGATCTTTATCATTTCTTTCAATCTACTAATTTGGGGGTTGGATTGTTCTTGTTTTTCTAGTTCCCTGAGATGTGACATTAGGTTGTTTAAAATCATCCTACTTTTTTGATGTAAGCACTTATTGTAGTAAACTTCCTTCTTCATACTGCTTTGGCAATATCCCATATGTTTTTGTATACTGTACTTCTATTATCATGTGTTTCAATGTTTTTTTTTTTTAATTTCCTGCTTAATTTCTTCTTCAACTCACTGGTCATTCATGAGCAAGTTGTTTAATTTTCAAATACTTGTACAGTTTTTAAAATTTTGCTTGCTATCGATTTCTACTTTTATTCTGTTGTGATCTGCAAAGATACTTAATATGATTTCAATTTTTAAAAACATTTGTTGAGATTTGATTTGTGGCATAACATATGGTCTACCTTCTAGAATAATCTATGTGCTGATGAGAAGAATGTATGTTCTGCAGTTCTTGGATGAAATGTTTTGTAAATGTCTGTCAAGTCCATTTGGTCTATAGTGCAGTTTAAATATAATGTTTTGCTTCTGAGTTTATGTCAAGATGATCTGTCCAGTGCTGAGAAATGGGTGTTGAAGTCTTCAACTATTATTGTGCTGGGGTCTATCTCTCCCTTTAGATATAATATTTGCTTTATATATCTGGGTGCTCTGATATTGGGTGCATATATATGTACAATTGTATACCCTTTGCTGAATTGATTCTTTTATCATTATGTAATGTCCTTCTTTGTCTCTTTTTATATTTTTGCGTTAAAGTCTATTTTATTTGAATTAGTATAGCTATTCCTGCTCATTTTCTGTTTCCATTTGTGTGGAATATATTTTTCTGTGCCATCACTATTAGTCTATGTGTGTTCTTACAGGTGAAGTGAGTTTCTTGTAGGTAACGTACAGTTGGGTCTTGTTTTTTGATTGGTTCAGCTGGTTTATGTCCTTAAAATGGAAAATTTAATCCATTTACATACAAGGTTGTTATTCAAAGGTATTGCCTTACTCCTGACATTTTATTAATTTTTTATGGTTGTTTTATAGATATTTCATTTCTTTCTTTCCCTTTTATTGTTTGTCTTTGCTCTTTAGTGATTTTTTTGTAGAGAGACGATATAATTTCTTTCTGTTTCTCATTGCCTATTTTCCCTACTAGTGAGTTTTATTCTTTTGCATGTTATCATGATGGTAGTTATTTATTTCAGATGGAGGACTCTCTTAAGGATTTCTTGTATGGCTGGTCTGTGGTGATGAGTTTCTACAGTTTTGTTGCATGAAAAGAGACTATTTGTCCTTCATATCTGAAAGATAGCTTTGCTAGGTGCAGTATTCTAGACTGGCAGTTTTTTGATTGTTTGCTCTTTTGTTTGTTTCTTTCTTTCTTTTAGCACATAGACTGTATTATCTCACTCTCTTCTGGCCTGTTAATTTTCTGCTGAAAACTCTGCTGTTAGTCTGATGGGGAATCTCTTATAGGTGATTTGACACTTTTCTCTTGTTGTTTTTAGAATTTTCTCTTTGTTTTTGACTTTTAACAATTTGACTACAATATGTCTTGGAGAGGATCCTTTTGTGTTAAATCTGTTTTGGGATCTTTAAACCACTTGGATCTGTAAGTCTATATGTATCTCAATACTTGGAAAGCTTTAAGCTATTATTTCATTAAATAGGTTTTTGATACCTTTCCCTCCTCTTCCCCTTCTAGAACACCCATAATATGGTTGTTTGTACTCTTAAAATTGTACCATGCATATCTTAGGTTTTCTTCATTTTTTTAAATTATGTTTTCCTACCTTCCTTCTTTCCTTCCTTCCTTCTTTCCTTTTTACTGTGTTATTTCAAAAATCCTGTCTTTAAGTACAGAAATTCTTTCTTCTGCTTACTCTAGCCTGTTATTTAAGTTTTTAGTTGTGTTTTTTATTTTGTGAATGAATTCTTCAGTTACAGGATTTTTGCTTGATTCTTTTTTATGATATCTATTTCTTTGATGAATTTCTTTTTCAGATATTGAATTGTTTTTCTCATTTTGTTTTGTTGTCTACCTATATTTCCTTGTATTTCCTGGAGTTTTCATAAGATTTTTATTTGGAATTCCATTTCAGGCATTTTACAGGTTCCTTTCCTTTGGGGTCTGGTACTGGGTAATTATTGTATTACTTTAGGAGTGTCACGTTCTCTTTTTTCTTCATGTTTCTTGTACCCCTACATTGATGTCTTGGCATCTGGTAAAACAGTCTCTTCTTATAATAATCTGGAGCAGCTTTTGAAGGGAGAGACTTTCTTGTAGATGTGCTCTGTAGTGGCAGTTTGGTAGGGTATTAAGTTTGGTTCTTGGTGAATACAGTAGTGTAGTGTCCATGCAATTTTCTTGATTCTCCTCAGTGTCAGTTGTCTCTGCTGTAGTGGCAGTTTGGTAGGGTATTAAGTTTGGTTCTTGGTGAATACAGTAGTGTAGTGTCTATGCAATTTTCTTGATTCTCCTCAGTGTCAGTTGTCTCTGGTGCCTTCATGTTCTAGGAAGTGGGGCACTTGGCAACTCCTTGCTGAAGTGGGCAACACTGAACTGGGTTACAGGGAATATGGACAAAGTCTTGAGCTCATGAGGGAAGCTTTGGCATGATCTGCCAGAAACTCCTCAGCTATTTAAAGTAGATAACCCTGGGCAGGATCACTGGTGACACAGCCAGGATCCTGTGTCCCTGATAAATGTACCTGGGTGCCCTGAAAATCTTCAGCTTACATTGGTGATCCTGGGTGGGATTTCTGGGATGAAGATTAGCACCCTGGACTTTGAGGGAGACAATAATGTGCTCAGCCATGCCTCAGCTGAAGTCACTCACTTCAGCTGGTGGAGTCACTGGAGTTTCAGGCTGTGTCTTTTATCCCCAAAGGAGGGATGAGGTGCTCTATGGTTCCTTAGCTGGAGTAAGCCACTCTGGTTGAGGCTATTGCAGTTGTGTGCAAGCCCCTGCCCTCAAGAGAGATTCTGGGGTGCTCTGCAGCTTTACTACTGATGTGGGCTTCTCTTGGTGAGGTCACTTGGGCTGTGGGCAGGGTCCTATACCTTCCAAAGAGACACTGGGTTGTTCTACAGCACTACATTTGGAGTGGACCAGTCTGAGTGAGGTCATTGCAGTTTTGGGTGGGACTCTGCACCCCAAAAAGTAAAGCCGGGTGCTGGGCTGCTGTGCAGACCTCAGCTGGAGTTGGCCAATCTTGGCAAGGTATCTACAGTCATAGGCAGTCCCCTGTGCCCCAAGGGAGACACTGGATCACCCTGAAGTTCCTCAGCTGGGGTGGGCTGCCCCATGCAAGGTTGCTGGGTTTGTAGGCAGGCTTCTGTGCCTCCCAAAAGAGATTCTCGGTTCCTCTGCAGCTCTATGGCTGGGGTAGGTATCCCTGGGAGGAATCACTGTAACTTCCGATGGGGTTCTGTGGCCTCAAGAGAGGCTTGCAGGCACTCCACAGCTTCTCAGCTGGATTGCAGGGAGCTGGTAGGTATGCTGGAGCTGTAGCAGGACTTGGTGCACCTATGAGAGGTACATGGGCACTCCACTGAAGAGAGCAGGCTTCTGAAAGTGGCAGAAGGCCATGATCAGTTGGTTCTTTGGTTCCAGAAAGTACATGCCCCTGTTCCCACAGGAGAGATATTTGGTCCCTCTGCAGTTCCCCAGCTGGGATGGGTATTGCTGGGTGGGCTCATTGGAGCTATAGATGGGGCTTTTTGCCCCCAGAGAGGTGTGTGGGTGATATACAATTTCCCAGCTGAAAAGCATAGGTCTGAGCAGGTTTACTGGTGCCATGGCAGGACTTAGTGTTCCTGTGAGAGGTGCACGTGTGCTCCACTGAGGACAGCAGAGCTGTTGGCAGTGGCAACAGACCATTATTGGTCTGCTCTCTGACTCTGGAAATTGTGCACACTGACTCCTTCTGTCCTAAGGGTTACCTCCTCACTGTGTTGAATAGCCTGTTCCCATCATGCAGGATGGTGCTTGGGATCAAGTGCTAGAGACCCAGTATGATGAGGAGGCCTCAGGGCTGTGGAAATGTGAGAAGTATTGGGGCTCAGTGTAGAATGCACTTAGATTTTACCCGTATCCCCAAATGGGAACTGCTGCCAACAGTCCAAGACCCATGGCGGGGTGCTCAGTGTAAACTCCCTCCCTGGATTAATGCAGTCACATTGCTCCAAGCAGCTCCTCACACTGGGCTCATGGCCTGCAAGTGTCATACAGCTCCCTTGCAGCTTGGATTGCTGGCATCTGTGGTGTAACTCTTGCTCACCTTTCCCCTGAAGGTAGAAATTCCTCTTGGGTCCCTGCTGCTCCTGGCTGGGGGATGCTGTTGGGGAGGCCAGGGATTTTCTTCTGATTTCTCTGTGGCTATCCTGAGTTTCTGCACTCACCAGCATTTCTGTTATTCTTTTGATGTTCTCTGGTGCTCTCCTTTAGTTATTTTCATCCAAGCGTGGTCGTATTTTTGTTGTTTTGTCTGTCTTTGTGGGAGAGACTCTTCTACAGAGATCATCTTAAAATTTTGGCTTTATTGACTTCTCTATTGTATATTCTCTACTTTATTAATTCTGTACTTATCATCATTATTTAGTTCTTTACAATCCTTTGTATTTATTTTGCTGTTTTCTTCTTAAATTGTAAAACAAATCTTTCTGTTAGTATAGCAAATTTTTCTTTTAGTGTAAGTAATTAAGGCTTAGAAAATGTTTTGGAAGGATTACTTCAACTATATTTTACTTTTAAAAATATGTATTATATTTATTATCATTAAGATTTTTTTTTTTAGTTTCTTTAATTTCTTTTTAGTTTCTTTATTTTTAGCTGCCGTTTGACCTTATGAGCTATTTAGTTATACATATATAACCTATAAGTAAGCTATTTAGTATTGTCTGTTTCTGTATATGTGTTTTAATTTCCAAATGTGGTTTTTCTGGTAAGCTCTTTAATATCAATTTCTAGTTTAACTTTTTGCTGTCAGAGAACACTAATTATTTTCAAATTGTTGAGATTTGTTATAGGGCTCAGTATAAAAATTTTTCTCACCAAATACTACATGTATGCTTGGATATAATGTATTTTTTTTGGTTGTTGGGTTCTGTGTTTCTTTTATGTCCATTAGATAGAATGTATTAATGAGCCAATCAAATATCCTATGCTTTACTAATTTTTTTGTTTGCTTGATGTATGTGCAGTGAGTGCACTTTAAAATAACTTAATATAAATTTTTCAAGGTTTCCTAATTCTATTAAGCTTTTCAAAGATGTATATTTTTGTCTATGATTATTAAATACAAAATTATTCATATGTTATATTATTTTCAACAATTTAAAGTTTTATTTCTATATTGTAACACTTATATTAATAAAATTTATTTTGTAGTTATTGACATGCCTGCACCTATATTTATTTGTATATGCATTTTTTAATCTGTAACTTTACTTACTTTTTTGTATCCATTTATTTTGACCTATCTCTTTATAACCAGCTTATAGTTATTTCTATTTTAAAATTCATCCTAATAATCTTTGTCTTCATTGGAGCTTATAAACCTTTTAATATGTAATATGATTACTGGTATATTTGTTTTAAATTTCCAACTTACTTGATTTGATTTTAATTTGCTTTAATGGCCCAATATTTTGTTTGGTTTTGTTTCATTTTCCTTCTTTCCTTCTGCTGAATTGAACTTGACATTTTTTCCCCTTGTTTACAAGTTTTCACTTTATCTTTTTAAATTTAGTAATCACCTAAGTAATGCAAGTGTACTCATTTAGAATTTGCACTTATCTTAACACTACATAAATTTAGTCAATATTGTTACCTTCCCTTTACTGTAAATAAAATATTAGTATATTATTCAAATATTTCCAAAACTTCTGCTTACCATTTTTTTTTTCTGAAACTAAAGCTTTCACAATGCAAGTGTACTCATTTAGAATTTGCACTTATCTTAACACTACATAAATTTAGTCAATATCGTTACCTTCCCTTTACTGTAAATAAAATATTAGTATATTATTCAAATATTTCCAAAACTTCTGCTTACCATTTTTTTTTCTGAAACTAAAGCTTTCACTTTTTTTTTTTTCTAAAGACTTGCTTTTAGAATTTCTTTCTCTTTTTTTTGGCAGCTTGCTGGTACAAGTATACAATCCTGGACCTTGGTGTGATCAGCACTAACAAATTGAGCTCTAACCAACTGAGATAACCAGCCAGCCCCAGAATTTCTTTTAATAACTATTTTTTGGAGCTCAAACTCTGTCATCCTTAATTTTTAGAAAATGTCTTCATTTAACCCACATTCTTAAAAATTGGTTTTACCCAGAGTAGAAATCTCAGATGACAGTTTTTGTCATAGGACATTAATAATATGATACCATTGAACTCTGGCTTCCATTGCTGCTTTTGAAAAATCAGGTATTATTTTAAATACCACTTTATCCCATGAATTGTTATGTTTTATCTGCACATATTATGTGCTACTTTTTCCTGGTATTTAGCAGTTTTACTACAAAATTGTCTAGTTGAGGATTTTTTTTTTTATATTTAGTATGTTGAGGATTCTTTGGGTCTCAAATGTAAAATTAATTTTGTCATCAACTATCCTCAGTGATTATATTTTAAAATACTGCCTAGTTTCCATTTATTCTACTATCTTCTTTCGGAATCTTAATTATATCATCTTTAGACTTCCTATTTTTACCTGTCATATTTTGAATCATTTTAATCATTTAACCATTTTCTTTATTTTCTCTCTTTGGATTGAATTTGAGATCATTTTTTTAGCCCTGCCTTTTGGTTCAGTAACTTTTTCTTTAAACCGTTTTCTACCTGTTGTTGCATCTGTTCATTGAATGTATTTTTAAGCGTTATTTGGTATATTCAAATAAGCTCTATGGGTTATTTCTCAAATACAGTAGGTCAGTTTTTATCCATTGCTTTCTAGGCTTAATTCCTTGGTCTAATTCTGGTGTGTGTGTGGTGTGTCTAATTTCTTGATGATTTCAATCATGATGTCCTGCTTATTTTCATTTTTGTGAGTTTTGACTGCTAGCTACTCGTTTTCTTCAGACCTTAACCTTATGAGAATACTTTAAGGATTGGATTAAAGTTAAGTTCTTCTACAAAAGAGTTCGTTCTTTGCTTCTTCCAGTTACTTGGGTCACTACCAGTATGACTACTTAAAACTTCAATACCTATTTGAGGCATTTAAAACAATGCAAGTAGAGTGAATCTTATGAATTCAGACTACTGAATGCTCAGAGGAAATGTTTATGCTCAGAGGAAATTTTTTTCCCCATTTATTAGTTATCATTGGAACGGGTCAAATTTCTTGTTCCTCATTTGCCTTGTGGAACTTATTTTTAGTTTACCCTTACAATGAACGTGAAGCCCTTTTGTATTCTTGCTTTATATGAAACCACATCCTCATATTTCCCTAAGCTTTATAACAAGCCTCTTTTGATACAATCAACTATCAAAATGGAAAACTCTAGGTCTCTACAATTTGTCAAAACTCAATTTTGGTGAATGCTGTCTTTGTGGAAACTTAATGTGCAAGACATGTTCTACTTTTTATTAGGTATGTGCTATCACACAGTTTTCTGAAGTGCTATAGGCTTCATTTTCCTAATCTGAAATGTAATGGAAATAGTATTTTATTTTTATTAAATGAGAAATGCATGTTAATCTCTTACAATAGAATCTAGCAGTTAATAAGCACTTGATACTTATTGTTGCTCTAGCTTTTTTTGATTGTTTTGTGATGATGGTGCTTATAATGATAACTATAGTGATAAAACTGCTAATGACCTCCTGAAAGTGAAATATAGAGGAGTCTCAGGTACACACCCTAACTACTTCATTATTTAGTTCCAGTTAAAACACACAACTGATAAAGATCTAGCATTATTATTGTCAAAATAATTTTTAAAACTACACTTAAAAAAATATGCAATTAAAGATGACTATATTATAAATTTCCAAAGAACAATGTAACTTTCATCCACACACATCACAAACCTGACATTTTGATATATTTACTTTTACTTGATAGAATCTTTTGGTTTGATTTTGAGATGTACATGCGCAAAGCCACTCAGGCATCCAAGTTGCTACTTTGAAAAGTTCTTTCTAGTATATAAATTCATCATTAGAAATGCAGAATCTGGGCCGGCCTGGTGGCACACTGGAGAGTGCGCCACTTGGGAGCGCGGCGGCAATAAATAAATAAATAAATAAATAAATAAATAAATAAATAAATAAATAAATAAATAAATAAATAAATAAATAAATAAATAAATAAATAAATAAATAAATAAATAAATAAATAAATAAATAAATAAATAAATAAATAAATAAATAAATAAATAAATAAATAAATAAATAAATAAATAAATAAATAAATAAATAAATAAATAAATAAATAAATAAATAAATAAATAAATAAATAAATAAATAAATAAATAATTTGCTTTAATCCTCAGAACTCTAGGATTTTCTCTTGTTCTCACCAGTGTGGCTGCTCAACAGTACCAGGAATCTGAGTTATGGTCCTAAACTGTAGCCCTGCTGGCTGCTTATTGTAGCTTTTCTTGGAAGCCAATGTCTGCCCAGCTGTATACATAAATCATTTTAGCTCTAGGAATGGGCAATGCTATGCTCAACTTTCCTTCCCACTAGTTCACCCTGAAAGCCTTTGTTAACCATTCCTTATTTACGTATGTCCAATCTAGAGCCTGCTATCTGACAGCTTTCCTCATCACCTGTACCTGTTCTCTCCCCAGTGTCTGTGTTAACCTTATTTATATTTAGTTCCTTACCCAATACCCTTCCACTAACCTTTTCTTATCAGTTTCCCATTTTCTAAAGGAGTTAAGTAAAATGGTTGGAAAGCTTAGATGTATAACACACTCATTTTTAAAAAAATATATGTTAATTTGGGAACCATAGTGACAGAGATCACAATAGAATAATAACAATGTGCACACTAAAAATTTTTATTTTTTTATTTTTAAAGACTTTTTTGAAAGCAACTTTAGGTTCCCAAGGAAATTGATGAGAAGGTACAGAGGTTTCCCATATGCTCAGACTCTCTGCCCCCTCCGCTCCTCTGTTTCAACAACCCCCACGAGAGTGTCCATTTGCTGGGATTGATAAACCTACACTGACACATCATTATCACCAACATCTGTAGTTTACTACGGCTCACTCTTGCCGTTATACATTCTGAGGTTTGGGACATATGTGTCTACCATTACAGTATCATACAGGGTAGTTTTACTGTCCTAAATATCCTCCATGGTCTGTCTATTCATCCCTTCTTCCATCCATAGCTTTCCTATTTCCAGAATGTCATATTTGTGGAATCATATAGCAGGTAGCCTTTTCAGACTGGTTTCTTTTACTTAGTAATATGCATTTATATTTCCTCTATGTCTTTTCATGGCTTGATAGCTCATTTCTTTTTAATGCTGAATAATATTCCATTGTCTGGACCACAGTTTACTTACCCATTCACCTACTAAAGGACATCTTGATTGCTTCCAAGTTTTGGAAATTAAAAATAGAGCTGCTGTAAACACTCGTGTGCAGGTCATTGTGTGGGCAGAAGTCTTCAGATTCTTTGAGTAAATACCAAGGGGCACTATTGCTGGATCATATCATAAGAGTATGTTTAATTCTGTAGGAAACCAAACTTCCAATGTGGCTGTACCATTGTACATTTTCATCAGCAATGAAAGAGAGCTCCTGTTTCTCCATATCTCTACCAGCATTTAGAGCTCAGTGTTATATTTCAGCCATTCTAATAAGTGTGTAGTGGTCACACTAGGAATTTTGTCAGCTTCATATACAAGAACACAGATTTATGAAAATTTCACTATGTTTGGAGTTTATGGCATTCCTACACATTTTCCTCAATGTGAATATTAATAGCATTAAATGTTTTTAAAAAAAAGTGAGAAAAAATTCCATTTTATTGTATAAACTACTGAAATTATAAGCCTTATAGTGATACAAATGCTAATTTTATTAATTCCTTTTAGTAAAGTGATTTATTAATTTTCATAACTGCTTACTGGGAACGATTGACATTTTCAGAAATGTTGCAAAAATAAGAATGGTGCACAGGACTCTCTGATCCCTTTTAGTGATGACTAGCATTGAAAACCAAAGTTGGAGAATTAAATGAGTCTGGTGAACATACATACACACACACAAACACACACTCACATATACATGTACATTACAAACCATGAGTCCATGCAGACACCTTCAACGTTAATCCATCTCCATAGATTCATTTTTGCTCCCATCCATGTTCATAGTTGTATATGTAGTGTTTTTGTTTTGTTTTAGAAAATGCATTTATACGCTTATGTCCAAGCACATTCCATCTTAGCCTGAGTGGTGCCAGTGCTGGCCCACAGTGTGTGAGCAACAAGCTGTGTGGTGCTTTGCTCAGCCCAGTGTCTGAGCTTGGTTAGCGCTTCTTGGCAGAAATGAATGCTTCTTTGTCAACCTCTAAGCTCAGGCTGGGCTCGCTTGCTCTTGGCACTCTCAGGGTTCTTGCCCTGCCTCCAGGTCTGCTAGGAGCCACCACCTATCCCTGTGGATGCTGTGGTTAAGGGTACCACTCTCCAGTGCCCAGCTTTTTGCTAGAGTGGCATGGCTTTCTGCTCCATCTACTGGTCTGAGGGTGCCAGGTACTTCTCCTGGATGCCCAGAGTAGAGAAAAGATGGAAATTCACTCATTTTAGGAGACATTATGGCCTCCAGGCCTTGCTACTGGCTAACACCTAAAAAAAGAAATAACAACACCAAATACTGTTAAACAGGAGTTCTTATTTATTGCTGATGGGAATACAAAATAATGCAGCCACTTTAGAAGGTAGTTGAGCTGCTTTTACATAGACAAACATAGTTTTGTCAAACATTTCACAAAGCGTACTCCTAGCCATTTACACAAATGAGTTGAATATGTGTGTCCAATAAAAACTTACACAATAATGTTTACAGCAGTTTTATTTATAATCACTCAAAACTGTTAGCAACCAAGATGTCCTTCAAAAGGTGAATAAACAAATTGTGGCTTATTCAAACAATGAATACAATTCAACAATAAAAAGAAATGAACTATCAAGTCACGAAAATACATGGAGGGATCTTATTGCTGAGTGAAAAAAGCCAAGCTGAAACAGCTGCATGTTATATGATTCCAACTATATGACATTCCAGAAATGGAAAAATTATAGACACTCAAAAGATCAGCGGTTGCCAGAGGCTAGGAGGGAGGAAAGGATGGATGAATACATGTAGGACAGATGATTTTGGGGGCAGTAAAACAATTCTACATAATACTGTAATTGTGGGTACATGATATTATGAATTTGTCAAAACTTATAGAACTTTACAACTGAAATAGTCGACTGTTAATGTATGCCAACCGATAGAGCTCCCAATGGCCAAAGAGGGAATGAGTCGAGGAAAAGAATAAATGAAGTAGTATCGAATTCTAAATCAAAGTATAAAATAAATATCCACGGATATCGAAATGTCCATGCATCTGTACTGATATAAATAGATAGTTGAATAAGTTAACGAACTGGAGAGAAGAGACAAACCTCCTGAGCAGAGGAACTGCAACAACTTATGTAGATCCTCTAAACAATAGGCAGCATAACTCCCTACTCCATAAGTGTGACTTCTTTCCAAAGAGCACACTGTGGAACGGGAGGAGAAAAAAGTAACACAATGGGCAACTTATGTAGATCCTCTAAACAATAGGCAGCATAACTCCCTACTCCATAAGTGTGACTTCATTCCAAAGAGCACACTGTGGAACGGGAGGAGAAAAAATTAACACAATGTTGGAGAAATCAGAAAAATGCCATTTCCGCCAGGTAGTAAAGGCCAGCATCAGCAGCAATGCCCTGTTGATAGTATGTGCCTTCAGCATGGTGTGTTGAAGATGGCACTTTACCTCCGTGATCCTCCTCCCAAGATTCCATAACTCTAGTCAAAACACGGGAAACTCATCACAAATTTCAGTAGAGGAGCATCCTACAATACACCTGATTAGTTCTCTTCAAAATTGCCAAGGCCATCAAAAAGAAAGTCTGAGAAATTGTCACATCCAAAAGGAGCCTAAAGAGACAAGACAACTAAATTTAATGTGTCCTCGCCAAGATTCTGGACATTAGGTAAAAACCAAGGGAATCTGAATAAAGTATGAATTTTGTTAATAATCTATCAATATGGTTTATTAATTTTAAGAGATATACAATACTAATCTATTAAGAGTAGGAGAGACTGTGCCTGTGGGGTAGGAGATAATATGAGCATTCTATGTAATATTTGCTCAATTTTTTGACAGGTCTGAAAGTGTTCGAAAATATCTATAAACATCAACAAAAATTATGCCTGTTTACAAGTGAACATGTAGCTATTTTGATAATAAAAAAAAGAACATCCATCAGTGTTAGTGTTAGTATAGAGCCTCAAGTGTTATGTGTAGAGCCTCAAGGATGGATTCCTAAAGAAATGTGGCTTCTGGATGTCGGGGGTGTGGAACTATGGGTTAATTTTGATTGGTGTGCAGGGAAAACTTATTGTGGTTTTAATTTCCATTTCATCAAGGGCTAATGATGTTGAACATGAGTTTACTTGCTATCTGCATACCCTCATTGGTGAAATGTATTTTGCTGCTGTTTTGTTTTGTTTTTGTCTATTTTCTAATTAGATTTTGTTCTTTCTTACTGTTGAAATTGGAGGGTACTTTATATATTCTGGGTAAACATACTCTGTTGGTGCTGCAGGTTAAATGTGTCCTCCGAAGTTTCATGCATTGAAAATTTAATCCCCAATATAACAGTGTTTGTTAAGAGGGTGGGAAATCTTATTAGATCATCAAAAGGTGGGGTCTTTAAGAGGTGATTAGATTATGATAACTGTATCTTGTGAATAGATTAATCTGATGATGATTCAATGAGTGGTAATGGGTGTGGTTCTGACAGCCCCTTTAAAACCCTAACCCTTTAAAAGTAGAGCAAGTGAGGAGGTTAACTCTCTCTTGCTCAGGCCATTTGCCATGTGATTCCCTGCATCTCTGTATAGTTACCACTCACAAAAAACTCTCACCAGATGTGCTCTCTGGACCTTGGACTTCTCTACCTCCAAAACTGTGAAAAATAAATTTTGTTTCTTTATAAATTATCAAGGTCCAGGTAGTCTGTTACAAGCAACAGAAATGGACTAACACAACTGGATTGTAAATATTTTCTCCCAGTTTGTAGTTTGTCTCCAGTGTATTCACAGGGGCTTACATGAAATGGAATATTTTAATTTTGATGAGGTCCACATTGTCAATTTTTTCTTTTATGGATCACTACTACTCAAATTGTCTATTTTTTTTTTTTCCTTTTTGTCTTTTTTCGTGTCCGGCAACGGATTGCAACCCTCAGTGTCGCGCCCGCACCAGACCGGGACCGGCAACGGAATCGCAACCCTCGGTGTCGCACCCGCACCTCGCTCAGCTAGTGAGCGGGAACCGGTCTGTATGTGGGATCCGAACCCTCGGCGTGAGCGCCACCATGCTCCCAAGCGGTGCACTGTAGCAGTGCGCCACCAGGCCGGCCCTCAAATTGTCTATTTTATCTTTATTGAGTTATGATAGTTTGTGGTTACATTCATTTTCTAGGGCTGCTTAAAGTATAAAGTATATGGCTGAAGCACCAAAAATATGTTTTTGCACAGTTCCTGAGGATAGAAGTATGAAATCAAGGTGTCAGGATATTAGTTCCTTCAGAGGGCACTGAGGAAAGGATCTATTCCAGGTCCCTCTTTGTTTCCTGCCTGAAGAATTCCTGATGTTCAAAATGAAGTTCAGCATTCCTTCATTTTTTTCCCATCTGTCTCCTTCAGTTCAAGCTGTCAGCATTTCTGCTGAGATGGTTGATCAGATCTCCAGGCACATGCCTAATCTCTTGAGTGAATGGTTGATCAGTTACACCCTTGGTGTTCTCTTCAGAGCACACTTACTCATTTTTTCCATATGGATAGTCTGAGAACTTTCTAAATCTTTATATTCTGGTTCCTTTCAGCTTAACAATTTCCCCCTCAATTTATTTTTGTCTGCTTACATAAGCAACAAGGAGAAACCAGGCCACACCATCCACATTTTTCTCAGAAAATTTCTCAGCTGAAATATCCGAGTTTATTACTTATAAGTTTTACTTTCCAAGAAAAAAATATTCAGCCAATTGCTCTACCACTTTACGAAAAGAACTGCCTTTCTTCTAGTCACTAATAACATTTCTATTTGAGACCTCATCAGAACCAACTTTAATATTTATATTTCCACCAACATTCTGTTCATAATTATATACATCATATATATTTAAGATGATAGCAGTTTTCTCTATTGTTTCTTTTCTTTCTGAGCTTTCACCAGAATTTCCTTCAATGCCCATATTTCTACTAACACACTAAGGTAATCTAGGCTTTACTATTATACACCTCAAAACTTCTCCAGACTTCATTCATTACCCAATTCTAAAGTCACTTCCATGTTTCTAGGTATTTGTTAAAACAGTACCCCACTTCTGGTACTAAATTCTGTGTTAGTTTTCAAGGGCTGCAATAGTAAAGTACCACAAACTGGTTGGCTTAATCAGTGCAACCTGCTATCTCGGTCTGGAGGTCAGATATCTGAGATCAAGGTATTACTGAGATTGGTTTCTTCTGAGAGCTGGATGGAGAATCTGTTCCATGCCTCTCTCCTTGTTTTGCAGAAGGCTGTCTACTTCCTTCACATTGTCTTTGCTCTGTGTGTGTCCAAATTCTTCCTTCTTCCAAGAACACCAGTTATATTGGACTAGCGGCCCACCTTACTTCTGTATAACCTCATCTAAACATAACTAATTATATCTGCCAATGACCCTATTTCAAGAGAAAGTCATATTTTGCAGTACTGGAGTTTAGGAGTTCAACATTTTTTGAGGGGCAGGGAAGGCTGGGCTACAATTTAACCCATAAAAGTGATTTTCAAGGAATTAGCCCATTTCTTCTAAATTGTTGAATTTATGTGTGAAAAATTTATTATTATTTTTATTATTGCCCCTTCAATAGCTGAAGAAATTTCAATTATATTCTCTGTCTCATTACTGATAGTGATTTGTGTCTTTGCTTTTTTTTTCAAAATCTTTTTAGAAGTTTACAAATTTTATTTGTTTCGAAGAACTAGGTTTTAATTTAATTGATTTTCTTAATTTTCTTCCTATTTTTAATTTCATTAATTTCTGTTCTTATTTTCTCTATTTTTTTT